>NC_092871.1:1898190-1899623 GCF_032062135.1 Pyxicephalus adspersus | reverse complement strand
AGTCTCTGACCCTCTCCTGTACTGTCTGCAGTCTCTGACCGTCTCCTGTACCACATCTGCAGTCTCTGACCATCTCCTGTACAATGTCTGAAGTCTCTGACCATCTCCTGTACAATGTCTGCAGTCTCTGACCGTTTAAATGTCTGCAGTCTCTGACCGTCTCCTGTACCACATCTGCAGTTTCTGACTGTCTCCTGTACAATGTCTGCAGTCTCTAAAAGTCTCCTATACCATATCTGCAGTCTCTGACCGTCTCCTGTACTAAGTCTGCAGTCTCTGACCATCTCCTGTACAATGTCTGCAGTCTCTGACCATCTCCTGTACAATGTCTGCAGTCTCTGACCCTCTCCTGTACAATGTCTGCAGTCTCTGACCATCTCCTGTACAATGTCTACAGTCTCTGACCGTCTCCTGTACTATGTCGGCGGTCTGTGACCATCTCCTGTACAATGTCTGCAGTCTCTGACCGTCTCCTGTACTAAAATGTGGCTCTTTGGTGATTCCAGGGGCCACACATAGGACCCCCTTTATTAATAAGTTTACCACAACTCTATTGACTCCTCTGCTGTAGCTCAGACAACAATAAAATAAAACTGAAATCCCTGAACTTTCAAACATGAATGAGAAGTAGCAGCTCCGTATTAATGTCCTGACACCCCATGCAGAATAATCATTGTGTTTTCCTTGCTGTTGGTAGTTGATTGTTAGTGAGACCTCAGTGACCTCCAATCCCTATGGAATTATTTTGTGGTCAGGCAGAGAGAAGAGTTTTATTGTTGAGGGTAAAAGGTGAGCTGGCTGGATGAGCTACAACTGCACTAAATTCCACTTTATCTTATTAGCGTGCTGACTGATTGCTTCTCACTGGTCTCATAAATCCCATTAATTGACTTGTTCTCCTTGACTCTTACAAGGTTCCAGAATTACCGTACAAGAGTGGAAACACCAAATTAATTGTTACTATAGCTTGGGTGACACTAAAGAGTAATCCGTGTCTTTTCTTCCATTAATGGGATAGGAGGATAAGATGGAGCCGCCATTAATCCAACAAGAATGGAGTACCGGGTCAGCTGACATCTGCTGTAGGGTTGCAGTAACCCCCGTCTTCAGGAGTAGACATACAGTATGGAGGTGCAAAGTGTTCCACAAGGGCCCCTGACCCTACTCAACCAACAGGGGCTCCAAGTCAGTTCAGTGGGATGGCACCAAGTCAGTTCTGCACAGGGCCCTACTGTTGGCTATGTCCACCACTGGTGGTCTTGTTGACTTTGCCCAGCAAGTAAATTCTGTTGTTGGCCTTTATGACAGATATATGAGGCTGCTGCAGGATACGAGTTCCTGAGGAATTAAAAAGTCAACCTTACAGCTGATTAGAGGACTTTTTTATTGGAAAATACCAATGTCCCTCTCAAAGGATTATTTCTTTACGATGA
>NC_092871.1:1833875-1897859 GCF_032062135.1 Pyxicephalus adspersus | reverse complement strand
GGGACAAGAAAAGGGCATTCCACACATTTAAAAATGAAGGATCATCTTCACCGTTTGAAAACTATAAAGAATATAACAAAAGATGTAAAAAGGAGATAAAATGTGCAAAACTTCAAAATGAAAGACAGATTGCAAAGGAAAGTAAGGCAAACCCTAAAAATGTTTAAACTATATTAATAGCAAAAAGATCAGCTCTAAGCATGTAGGTCTCTTAAAAGATGTCACTGGGTTGGTAACTGGGGATAAAGATACGCAGATTTACTGAACATTTTTTTTAGCTCTGTGTACACAAAGAAAAAAAATCAGAGCTCAAGTCCAAATTCATAATAGCAATGTCACTGCCTTAAATAAGTCACAATGGCTCAAAATGAATATGACTGAGAAACAGCTAGCAAAGATTTAGGTTGACAAAGCGCCAGGACCTAACGGATTACATCCACGTGTCCTCAAAGAGCTGAGCTCAGTTATTGTTAAAGCCATTATTTCAATTTTTTAGAGACTCTTTAGTCACTGGCAAGGTACCAATGGATTGGTGAAAGGACAATGTGGTTCCTATGTTAAACTAGGTAACTATTATAAACCCAGGTAACTACAGACCTGTTAGTTTAACGTCCATAGTTGGAAAGGTCTTAGAGAGTTTGATAAAGAACCACATAGAGGAGTTTCTCCTGGAAAATAATAGTATAAGTGATAGTCAGCATGGCTTCAAGAAAGACCGAAGTTGTCAAACAAATTTACTCTATTTTTATGAGGAAGTAAGTAAACAGGTAGACAGTGGAGTATCGGTTGATATAGTGTTCTTGGACTTTGCTAAAGCATTTGACACTGTACCCCACAGACGGGTAATATACAAGTTAGGGTTAATATGTTTAGAAAAGTCAATCTGTAAATGGATAGAGAACTGGCTTAAGGATCGCGTCCAGAGAGTTGTAATTAATGATTCATACTCTGAATGGTCTAGGGTTATTAGTGGTGTACCCCAGGGTTCAGTGTTGGGACCTTTACTGTTTAACATCTTTATAAATGATATAGAGTTTGGGATTAAAAGTATCATTTCTGTGTTTGCAGATGACACCAAACTATCATGGAAGTGAGGGAAAATCTCCCCAACTGGGTCAGAAATGAAAGTTACCAGTTTCCTTTTACATTTGAAACTGAAAAGAAAAAAAAAAAGTTTGGCTGTATATGCATTTTATTACAATTAGATTTGGGAGGTAATGAGATGTCATCATAGTGGATGATGGATGTCCTCCAGCCAGGAAATGAGGCAGCTCTATCTGACTTGTTGCAGCTTCTAATGTACATTGTGAGAAGCTCACAGTGTGCAAGGAAATGAGGGGAGCCGGGATAACTGTGCAAGATGGAAGCCAGAGGGAATATTTATCAAATGGAGACCGGAGGGCAGGTAGAGACAGGAGTAGGCAGAGAGGCAGATTTGATATATAGGTCACTAAGGTCCAGGGATTAGCTCCTAACAAGACAGCTCTTTAATATGTGAAAATCTGCAGACTTTGTTCGGTGTGGATGAGTAAAATGAAGAATTGTGTAGGGCTCAGATATTTTTCCAGAAATAATTTGTTAAAATAAATAAATGAGAAGCGATGCAGCTGGAAAACTTGGCAGAATTCCCGGCTGTACAAGCAGATTGGATGGTGGGTCACCTTGCCATCATAAAGCTCTGGCCAAGCAGCTTAAAGTGGACCTGTCAGAATCTTTCTATATCTGCACCTTACATTCCCAGCAATCCACATCAACAATATCCTGACAATCCTCATTTTATTATTTCCAAGCCATAAATCTAAACCGTCTTAAATAAGAAACAGGGACTGTTAGGTACCCCAAATGTTATCCCTTCAAATGAAGACTAGTTAGAAGCTTTAAAAAGCCATTGAGTTCCAGTAGTGATTTTGCCTAGGCTGAGATAATGTCATCAGTCTGCTGCAGGCAGAAGGAAGCATTTCCCCAGTCTCCCCACCCCCATTATCAGATTGCAGCATTGTAACTTTGTAAGACAAGAGGGAGGCTGCAGCTGATCTGTGTTCGGACTCTGGTATCACCTCTGATCCGGTCCAAGACATAGATGATGACCCCGGATGACGCCTCTTATATATTCAGGATAAAGTTCTGCCTGTTTTCCTGAACTTTTTCTCACTGCAATGCAGTGAATCCGGGGATGACGGGGTATTTTCGGGTCCTTATAAAGTTACATTGTATATATATTTTGTATTCTGTGCATTCATTTGCTATCATTTGTAATTCTGGATGTGAGATGAAAGAATCCTCCTGCCTTACCGGGATCAGAGCGAGATTTACTAATTCATGATTATTGATTTGCCCTTATTAGAAAAGCCGAGGGGTTTAGGGATATTGACAACATTAATCCACCTGCGATGAATAATGCTGAGACGGCAATATTGAGGATTCACATCACAGCGCGTTAATTCTGCATCTCTCACCGGTGTCAGTTGTGGAATCATTTTTATTCAGCATCAGACCCTCAATGGGCTTTGTTTCAGGCCCCCTCACCCTCCTCGGCCAATTTGTTTAATCTCAGATTGAAGATTAGTGGGCAGCGAGATTCACCTCCCGTCCCTCCGCCCAATTCCGTTCTGGAGATTCCTGCCGAGCCTGGATTCCGACCTTTTATGTCCACAATTGGATAAGCACTTTTTTTCTCTCCGTTCTTTTGAAAAACACCGGCTGAAACATTTATTAATCCCAAAGTGCTGTGGATATTACAAAAGCCGAAACCTTGAGCCGGGTGAAATGATTTCAGCTAAATTCCAGCTTGTTCAAAGTGTTTGCCAAACAGAACAAACAATGCCCAAACTGCTGCTGTGTGATATAAGGGTCAGGGAGGGTCAGATTTTATTTTCTCTTTACACTTCTTATTATCATGGTAAGAAAAAAAAATCTCTCGTTTCATTGCAATCCTTACTTTGGAGTCTTTGGATTCATTCATTGAGATTCATTCACATCAATGGGTCTCTTTCCTTCTCTATTACGTACAAGCAACGCATGGCTGGTGGGAGGGGCCAACATAGTGCTGTACACGACTTCCTAAAAGCATCACTTGTCTCAAGGCCCCTTAGTCCTGATACAGGCAGTGGGCTGGTTCTTGGGAGGAGTTATGCAAATATCAAAATGATTTCATTGGTTAATTTCTGTCTGGAGGAGTTAGTGGTCTTAGTTGGGCTGTATTTGCATACTACCACCCTAGGTAACGCCCACATGTGATTGACGGAAATTAAATCCAACGAATGAAAGGGGTGAGGCCTAAAAAGCCGGGCTGGGGAGGGAGGGACTAGATGATCCTGGATGTCCTCCAAACGGGAAATGAGGCGGAGCGCTATCTGACTTGCTGCAGCTTTTAATGTACATTGTGAGATGTCTGCGCTAAAATCAGAGTTAGCAAATTCAATCCAGCAGAGGAGTTGGAGAGGGGAGGCTGAAGAACAAGGCTGAAGGGCAGATTTAAAAAAGTGAAGGGGAAGGGGGGACTGGAAGGCAAATTTAATGTGGCAGTTGGAGGGCAGATTTAATGAGGGTGAGGCTGCAGGGCGGATTTAATGAGGGTGAGGCTGCAGGGCAGATTTAATGAAGGCGAGGCTGAAGGACAGATTTAATAAAGGGGAGGCTGGGGGGCAGATTTAATGATGGGGAGGCTGGAGGGCGGATTTAATAAAGGGGAGGCTGGGGGGCAGATTTAATAATGGGATGGGGAGGCTGGAGGGCGGATTTAATGAAGGCGAGGCTGGGGGGAAAATTTAAGCAGCTCATGGTGCCAAAACAAGTTAGATATAAACTCTTTAGTGGGGTCAGTCTGATTAAGTGGAAGTAATCACACCTGGGGTTATACGCCAACATTCATATTACCTGGGAGGGTTCCTCACCTGTATACGCATAGTGTACGAGGGCCTTAAGGGCATCGGGGTCCACACCTTCCATTTTGATTTCCTCCTCTTTAGCCTCACGGACGTCATTTGTAAACATTGCAGCAAAATAATCGGAGACGGCACTAAGGACCAACCTGGAGAAAAAGATGATAGCAAGATGTAGGTATTTGGCCTTCTGTATACCCCACTCTGTGCCCCCCCCCCCAACTTTGTAATATTGTGTCCAATATTCTTTAGCTGAAGATGGACTTTCAGGGGACCTGTCATTAGGATTCAGATTCACATAAATCAATAGGGATCATGTTAGCATTCAGGATGAGGTCCAGTTGGAGCTTCTGCTGATTGACATTCCCTCTTTCAAAATCTTTTTGCAGAAATTTAAGGCGACGAATCTTTGCTGAATGAACTTTGCTGAACCAGACCCGATTGCATTCTTTGGGGGATGAATCTTCAGGTTACAGGATCTGATGTTCTTTACCTACTCCCCCTGCTAAGTGAATGTTTGTTTTTGTAAATAGAATGTTCTTCACACCTGAAGGATCTGATATTCTTTGGCTATTTCTAAGTGAATATTCATAGAGTGTTATATTCACCCCATGTGTCTACGGGCAAATTAAAACTGGTATATTAGGCTTATTTCTCTTGTGATCAAATGTTCTTGGCTTAATAGATTGGATTTTCATGGACTGGTTGTTAGGAAATGCTCATCTGTCTGGCGACCCCATGCTGTGCATCATCGTGGTAATAAACACTGTCTGTTCTGTCCAGCAATGTCAGTTGTGGCAGCAAAGAGGACTGAGATACCAGCATCCCCCGCTTCCCTTTAGTTGTGCAGCCTGAAGGATTTATGGCATCCCCAGCATCCATTGTTAGGCTGTGCACAGCTGAAGGGGATTCCAGAGGCTGATCAGCTCCTGACTCCGTCCTGCACTGCTATTGGCTGCTGGGACTTTATAGCCTCTCTGCTCCCAGTCACCAGTGCCTGTTGTAGCATTTAGCTTGGCTAGTCTGTGCTGGAGATTTATCGTCTGATTTACTGCTGCTGTCCATTGCCTGCTTCTGATATTGCCAGTTTATGCTGCCTGGACCGATCTTTTGCCTGTGACCCAGACTCTGCTTGTGTTTTGTCCTTGTGTACTCTGTTTGGTGGACGGATATTCTGTGTATGACCTCTGCTCTGTATTCTGGACTTGTTCCTGTTGGAATCTTGGGCTCCTGGTCCTCTGCCAGCCCATCCCCAGACACCATCCCTTGCGCAGTAAGTCCTGGGGGCAACCGAGTGCTGGGAGACGCAACCAGTCTCCTGAGGCTGAGCGGAGGCTGCTATAGGTGAAGACTGCGGTGTTAGATTGGGGGACTGGTGTCTGGTGAGGACTGGTGCTGACCAGGGCCTTACATTACAACAGGCCAGAAAAAACTACCCACTGTTATGGAGGATTTCTGCCAACAATTACAGTTCCTGACAGATGCTGTTAACGGGTTGGCACAGCGCGTGGCTGCTCAGGAGCTTCAAAGGCAGGATGTGGATCCTGATGCTGTGGCCCCTCCTGAGGAACCCAAGATTCCGTTTCCAGAAAAATTTTTAGGTGAACGCCAAAGGTTTGCTAAATTCATGAATGCTTGCAAATAATGTTTTCAGCTGCAGCACAGAATCTGAGAGTAGGCCTAGTCATCTCCCTACTCCAGGGTGATTCCCAGGCATGGGCCTTTAATCTGCCTCAGGGGGACCCAGCCCTCTCTTCAGTGGAGGCATTCTTCCAGGCCATGGGGATTCTGTATGCTGAGCCTGACCTGGTTTCAACTGAAGAGGCAAAACTTTGTGGTCTTCAGCAGGGTCACAGGCCATTGGAGAAATATGCTGCAGAGTTCTGCTGCTGGGCTGTACATTCGCAGTGGAATGAGCCAGCGCTCAGAAGGCAATTTTGCCTGGGTCTATCCAATGCCATCAAGGACATTTTTGTCAACCACCCTTTACCAGACTCCTTGGATGACACAATCCAATTGGCCATTAGGATTGACTGCAGACTTCGTGAGCGCTGCATGGAAAAGTTTTCTGCACCTTCCAGACCACTCACTACCTCTGAGCCCAGTCCTCCTCCCACTGCATCCGAGGAGCCAATGCAGTCGGGCTCCTGCAGACTGTCAGCCACAGAGAGGTTGAGAAGAAGGTCACATAGGCTCTGTCTGTATTGTGGAGAACATGGTCACTTCGTGCAATCCTGTCCTTGGGAACAAGTCTGGAAAACTTCAGTGCCTAGGTGGGCCCATGGAAACCCACCTAGGCAATCAGGTATTTCTTTCAAAATCTGATCGTTTTCTATTACCTGTTGAAATTGCCTGGGATTCCGTTAAGCGGTGCTGGTAGTAATTTATTGAATATACAGTATCTCTAGCCCGCTCTCTTGGAATCCCCAGTTGTTGATCAACCTAAGTCATTATGTGTATTTGCTCTAGATGATTCTCCTTTGCAGCAGGGAAAGTCAACATTCAGAACTCTTGAGGTTTTGGTTAAGGTGGGTGCTGCCCACTCAGAAATGTTAAGATTTGTTCTGCTAGACATTCCTTCATCCCCTGTAATTTTAGGACTGCCATGGTTGCGTAAGCAAAACCCTGTAATCGATTGGGAATCGGGACAGATTGTAATATGGATGAATGCCTGTGTTGAGAAGTTTTTGGCAAACTCATTACCTCTGTGTGCTGCTAGTGCCAGTGAGGAT
Source organism: Pyxicephalus adspersus (assembly GCF_032062135.1). Taxonomy (NCBI): domain Eukaryota; kingdom Metazoa; phylum Chordata; class Amphibia; order Anura; family Pyxicephalidae; genus Pyxicephalus; species Pyxicephalus adspersus. The sequence continues at coordinate 1,891,246 of NC_092871.1, read as the reverse complement.
GTCCAAGCTGATGCCCCACCTCTTAGCCCCACTGAAGCTAAACCTTGTTCCAATGCTATTCCCTTGCATAGTACCAGCCAAAACCCTCCAGCCACTGCCCACTCCTGACAAACCCTGGTCTTGAGCTCATTTCTGGACTTCAGATAAGGGGTCAAACTGATAATTCTGAAAAACTGCAGGTGGAGGGTCCAGAGGCCCCTCCTCAGGAGGGGGGTATTGTTAGGAAATGCTCATCTGTCCAGGGACGTGCTGTGCACCATCGTGGTAATAAACACTGTTTGTTCTGTCCAGCAATGTCAGTTGCGGCAGCCAGGGGAACCCGGGATACCAGCAGCCCCAGTTTCCCTTTAGATGTGCAGCCTGAGAACATTATGGCATCCCCAGCATCCATTGTTGGGCTGTGCACAGCTGAAGGGGATTCTAGAGGCTGATCAGCTCCTGACCCTGCACTGCTATTGGCTGCTGGGATATCAAGGCCTCTCCACTCCCAGTCACCAGTGCCTGTTGTAGCGTATAGCTGGGCTAATCTGTGCTAAAGATTTATCATCTGATTTACTGTTGCTGACCTTGCCTGCTTCTGACATTGCCAGTTTATGCTGCCTGGACTGACCTTTTCCTGTGACCCCGACTCTGCTTGTATTTTGTCCTTGTCTACTTTCACTTGGTGGATGGATATTTTGTGTATGACCTCCGCTCTGTATTCACCCACCTCTAGCAATATTGAATCCACATGATTCTTATATCATGATAAATAATAAATAATGAACTGAAAAAAACGTTTAAAGTGACCCCAAACCTAGGCAAAAGTCACATGGTAGAGCATTGCGGCCTCTTTCTCCTTGAGGTACCATGGGGGCTTCTGTACCTGTTGGGCCAAAATGTGCAATTACCAAGCATTTCCTGTTGTCCAGGCTGGGACATACCCCTTCCACCTGCTACACTTCCCTATTAGTCACAGAGATGGGTCATTAGCAAGACGTGAATTCTGCAGGGGTGGGTCACAGAGATGGACCAATAACAAAGCATCGGCTCTGCAGGGGCGGGACCTTTACACACATACAGGGAGTTTAGGATTGTTTTAAAGGTTCTCAGGGAAATGATCAATCTGAATCATTCATGCAGGCAGCCCTGTCCGTGATTTATTACCATTAGGGGCAGATGTTCCACAAAATCACACATTTCCAAAGGCCCCAATTTGGGTAAATTGCCCGAAATGGAGGTAAATATTACCCCGTGTTCTTTGGCCTGTCAGTGTGAGCCATGTTTATGATAATCTGAGTAATGCATCGCAGTGCCTGACATTATTTCCTTCCATTAACCTCCCTGAAAATATTAGAAACATGTGGCGGCTCATGCGTCACGCGGGTTGTTTATTATTTCTGAGTGTCACCGCGTGCATTTGTCTCCCTAATTGTTGAATTCGCCTCGTTCTGCGCTTTGTTTTCAAGGCCATTCTGGAAATAAATCCAAGGCGATCGCGCAGCAAGATGTAAACGTTTTACACTTCACAGAGAATGAATAAAACGTTCTAATTTATTATTAAAGATTGGATAAGTAAATCGCCTAAATGGAGAACTTCCTCCAACTCCCATTCATAGGGTGTAGTGACCCTGCAACATATTTAGGGGCCTGAAGAAAGCTCTGGGCGTGCATGAAAGATAAGAAGTCCCAGCCAGGAAACTGGAGTAATGGCTGCACCTTTTTGTGTCCCATTGTGGACTCCAAAAACACAACAGGAGGTGAAACAAATATTTTTTTTTTATATATGAAGCAGCAACAGATATTGCTGCACTGTACAATAAATAAAGGTGGCAGATGACCAACCTGTATACATGTAGGGACAAAGAATGACAACGGAGGAGAGGACCCTGACCAGCAGAGCTTACAATCTATAGGGATGTTTAGCATACAATAGGTCGGGGGGGGGGGGGGGGCAGTGGACACCCAGGCTGGGAAGAGAGGGGCTAGGTAATATTTGGCATTCTCTAGCCAACAAATAAGGTTGGATGTGTCTTACTGCAGCTTCTAATGCACATTGTGAGAAGCTCACAGTGTGCAGTGACAGTGGAAAAAGCTATTTTGTTCCAGGAATGGAGCTTTAAAGAGGAAGATTTACCAATTTACCAAAGGAATACAGGCTGTTCCTATTGCAAAATGAATATCCTAAATTCCTTTAGTAAATCATCCTTAAAGCCACTGCAGCAATGGATATCCTTTTTTTTTTTTGCACAGTGCAATGCAGATACGACAAATGTTGTTAGTTTATCCAATTAAAATTCTAATATTATACAGAAGAATACTCCACCTCCCTACAAATGATTCCCCACATTGGAATTAATGCCAAGACCCTGGCACTGCCATGTGAGCTCCAATCTCCCACCATCATCCCAGTATAAAACAGAATTGGTGATCATTCACCTGGACATTCATTTTTCTCTTTGTGTTCCAAGCTCTCCTTAAAGAACAGAGGAGTTATTATCGGCTGCAGGCGAGAACATAATTATATTTGAAATTAAAGTTCAGTTTTGAAAAAAAATTGCAAAGCTGAAATCAATTGTGCCGATCAATCAATTATTTAGCTGACTGTAAGCTGGGCTGGAGGGAGGAGGAGGTGGGATTCTTCCATTGCGGAGTCTCCCCTCAGGTCATTGGATGATACACTGGAAGCAATCATCCATATGGAGGAGACATTGGGGAGGTTATTGGAGTACCGGCCTCTCTGCTCATAATGGGTTTTCCTAACGGCGATCCCATTTTGAATAACAGGCAATAAGTATATTACACTGCACGTTAATTGTCTCCCACCGCAGCTGGGAGCACACTTTGTTCCACTCGACTGTGACTATTTTTTTTTTATTACATTTTTTTCTCATTTAGCTTATTGGATCTTTTAGTGACTTTAAAAGGCTGCAAGAATTTCTTTTTGTCACTAGATACAACAATAGCATTATTTCCACCACCTTTTATCCTAAAACCCATAATTGATCTCAATGACTTTGCCTTGGCTGAGATGACAGGACAGCACTCGCTCGTCACCCCCCCCCCCCCCCCCCCCCCCCCCCCCCCATAGAAAAGAATGGCGCTATGTACAGTGTCTTTCATTCATCTTTCAGTCTTTTGTCATTGGAAACAATCGTAAGAGATCCTTTCCAACGACAAAAACCTAATATGTGTACACAGCCTTCGTCTATGAAGTAGATGGTGACCCTGGATAAAGGCTGAACACAGACGCGTCTACTTTTGGTAAACGCATTGAATGTACTACAGTCCTGTCTGAAGGAGGTAATCAGTACCTGGAAATGATACACAGATACATCACTAGGCATGCCGAACCTATCATATAAAATAGATCTGATGCTAGAGCAGCCTTTCTCATCCTTTTGAACCCTTGAAATAACTTTCAGGTCTTCAGGGAACCCCTTCTATAATTAGTGTATATTAGTGTGGGGTCAGTGGGAAAAATTTCTCTTACATTGCTGGACAATGGGAAGAATGTCACCCTTACAGATAGCCAAAAAGATCATTGGTGTCACTTCGTCTGACCTGAGAGGCACAAACTGCTCATTGATCAAGGAACCCCTGCGTTACCCAGTTAACAAAACTCACTACTGCCACTGCACATCAGGTATGTATTGGTCCTAGAGATTTTAATCGTATGAGAAAAAAGACTAAGAATGATCTTTTATGGAAGATTCATAAGTTTTGAAGTTCAAGTCGCACCTTGGCTTTGGCTTCAAAGAATGTTCACCTAACTCCAAAGACCATTCACCAACTCAACTTCAATACTCACATGCAGTACACACTCCAATGCAATCCATTCCACACAGCACTTTTCAGATTCAAGCAAAAAACATTGCATTGGTGCCTTTTGATTCCAAATGACTATATAAAAAGATATATGTAACATAAATAGTTTCCGAACTAATGAATGAATGTTTCCTAATTTACATTCAATATACAAATTGCTAATCAAAACACCACCCATCCTGTTCAATATCATTGTATTGGTGTTTCTCATTCATTCAGGTAAATCCATGAGAAGGATTGTCCGGGTAAATGATGGTGCATTTGTCTAGACATGTCTATTTCACAAATATGGGCCGGGATTGCTGTAAATGATTGTACTTTTGTTTTTATAGGCAATTTATATATTGCGGATGTATTTATCTCTTTGTAGAGCTCTGGTCACCTATATTGTGAAATATTATTTGCATATGTTTTGAAGAAGCAACAGCTATCTGTGAAATGCATCAGAGGCAAGGCATGGAATAGAAAGGTGCCACAAGATTGAGATGGGTACATATCTTAGAGTGTGGATTATTAATAAGATTCTATATTGGGCACAATGATATTCTAATGTTATTTTATAGGTCAGACCTGGTGGAATCCAGTTTTGTAAACCTCTAATATTCAAGGATGGAGTCCGATGTTCCTCTCACTGCCTGTGAGGACCCATTGGGCACACAGATACCTGGATGGAGGAGGAAGATGATGATTGTGCACAACATTTGTTCACTTACTGTACATAGCTTGCAGAATAAAATAAATTGTGATGTTAGAATGGAGTTATCAGGATCCAGACTTAGCAGCAAGAGACTAGAGACTCCATAATGGGTCACCGGGACTTCAGTTTGACAGGTCTCTCAATCAAGAATTCATTCCTCTGTAGTAGCTTTCTATTTCTTGAATAATTGTTAAAACATTATATATATTTGGGTACTTAGAAAAAGGTTAATAGTATCATGCTCCATGCTTGATATCCCAAATCCAACCAATGCGGGCCTATGGCAAACAGTGGCATTGGGTCTGATTTATGAAAGCTTTCCAAGGCTGGAGAGGATACACTTTCATCAGTGAATCAGGGTGATCCAGCAAACTTGGAATGGATCTGGTCCAGGATTGAAAATGTTTGCTAACAAATAGCAAAGACTTAAGAAATCCATTCCAGATTTGCTGGATCACCCAGCTTCACTGATGAAAGTGTATCCTCTCCAGCCCTGGAGAGCTTTCATAAGTCAGGCCCATATTGTGTACTTTAACAGTTCAACAAAAGCCAGAACATCAAGGTCCAACATAAATATTTCCTCGAGGTCCATTGCCAAAATGCATGCGACTCTTCGGGGACTCTGTGCCTTTTGCCCATATTTATGTCTCAAGAAAGAGGTCCACATAGTTCCCAAAATGTCTAATTGATTTTGGTTATGAAACACATAAAATCTCTTGGTAGATACCTTGATGGCCTGGAATTGGTTCATTTTGTAGGTGTCTCAAGGTCTTTGGAGGATGTCCTTTCACTAGATTTACCAAGAACTTAAAAGAATGTTTGTCCACATAGGAAGATTTACCTTCACCTTCTGCTCTGGTGGCAAAGGGAAGCATGACGGGGGTTTCAGTTGTTTCCCAGACCATCAAAAACTAAACAAAACTGTCTTGACAGTAGATATCCTTTGAAGCCTAATTCTAGTTTGCCAAAAAATTACTACTTACTGCCAACCAACCAAATATCTGACCTGAACCCACACACACACATTTCCTTAGTCTTCATTTCATCACCAGCCGGCACTCTCCTCCATTATATGGCACTTCCTAAATGTGAGCAAATCTTCAACATCCTCACATACCAAAAAAAAATTGCTGGACCTTCATTGTAGGTTGAAGATGTGGGGATTGAGGCTTGGTTGTGGGGAGATCGGTCAATTAGAAAAACTTGATTATCTAGAAATAAGATATTGCTGCCTACTTTACCCAATAAGCAACATGAATTATCAATCCTGGCAGTGTCGGGGATGGTGGTGGTGGTGGTAGGTATGTGTGTGTGTATCATGGGGTGAGGGTGTATATAATATTTGTTGCTTGTAGTCTGACATTTATTGTAATCAGAAGCTACCCAATACGACCACCATCATCCAACACACCAACCTGCTGAAAGGACAGATGTTGAGCATTAGTTATCAGTCTTTGAAGTTGGACTCTGGAAATTAAAAAAAGGGCCCCTACAAAGCTTGCCTAGGGTACCCCTAAAAAGTACATTTGCTTTACTCCATTGGCAGCCTGTGCTCTAGGTTTTGAGCAGGACCTTGGCACCCTTACCTACAATGCAGGACTGATGGTAATGATACCATCTACGATCGTGAGATCTACGATCAATGTGCAGAGAGAAGCAGCTTGGAGGTTAGTTAAGAAGAGGTGGTAGTTGGTGGAATTGAGTAATTTGGTAAAAGTACTTTTTACAGCCACAGTATGCAAAAAAAGAGCAATTAACCCTGGCAGTGTGGATCCCCACTCCAAGTGCAGATTTTTTATTTTCCTGGAGTTTCCCTTCAAGCAACCCACATCAAAGCCAGCCACCAAACTGCAGTCTTGGTGCCCCGTCCTAACATTTACATTGTACCCTAGTGAAGTGTTGTGGGGGTGCGCTCATTAGTCATCATCATACAAATCACCTGTGACGCTTGGAGATTTTACCAATTCAAAATATTTGGATGAAAGGCTCCAGTAATCATTGGTGACTCTCATGCACAAGGGATTAGTTTCTAAAGAAGTGGGCGATAAATATATTTATATAAAGGAATGAATATTCTGTATCCATGTGTCTTTGTCAGACATGAATGGCATACAAGTGTTTTTTTCTAAGACTCCAAAGGATTCATTGAGCCAGAAATCAGCACAAGTGACTCACAAGACTAAGCAGGGATGAAGCAAACTGTGTTACTTAGAAATCATGTAAAATAAATCTCTTTATGATAGATATCACCCCAATGCACGATACAGTGGTGTACAATACAAGATGCACCGCAGAGCAGCTCAATGCACGTACAGCTGGTAAACTGCTGAACTGAAACTGTTGTGTGTTTTTTCATCCATTCTGGTGCAGAACCAATATTGCTTTAGCACACTTTTATGGATTGTTTAGGTATGAATGTGTTATCAGGAAAACAACAAGAGCAGGAGGAATACTTATTATACAGCAGGAGAAATTAGAGCAGGTCTAGAAATTGTGGAATGTTGATTGGTTGATATCCAAAGGGTTTAAAATGCTAGAAGGTTTTTAGCCCACCTGACTCCATCTTCAATGGTAACATCATCATCGACATGGTGGACAAACTCTTCAAGCCCAGCTGTAAGATTTTCTGCCCATCTCTTTTCCTAATTGACTATATACTACATTGTTGGGCAAGTCGTGTGGTATCATGGGTTGCCTCTTCTTTTTGGTGGTTGGCTTTTATCTCTAAATAGAAGCAGTAAAGTGTAAGTGTCTGTTTGTGGAGGAGTGTTGGGGAGCCTAGGCTGGGGTGATCACGTATCTACAGGTGGGCGGGTCCTTGACACCCTGAGCTTACAGGAAGTGTCTTAAATCAGTCCGAGAGTTATTAGAGTGTGAAAAAGCGCCATCTAGTTGACAAATGTATTATTTTGCATTGATGTAATGGCTCAGTTTTATTCCATATTCAGCTCAGATAATATTGTGTTGTCCTATTTCTGGCAATGGGTAAGTGTCATGGGGTGCAAATGTAAGTTCTTTTAAAATGTATTAGAACTTCTTAGAAATCCTGCAGCCTGTGAGCTGTTCTAATGACAATAGGCCCGAGGATTATGTCAGACAATTGAGTTGTTCTTTGGAAAGATAAACTTGTCATAGGACATGAAATATGGGTTTAAACCTATGGTGGTGACACATACACAAGTGTGTCATTCAGCGAATCGTCCCAGAGTCCAGACAGCACGAGCAGTAAAGATAAACCCTCGTATTGTCTAACATTGACGTTTGTGCACAGCAAGAATTTTGTCTGTGCTTTATGCCGGTGACAGATAAGAAGTCACAATGGCGCACGTGAACCGAAAATACGAAAATAGAACTTGTCATACTAGGAAAATAAATTGTAAACCTCCAAACAGAAGAAAATAGGAATTTCTCATTCATTTGATTGCAGATCTGTTGAGTGTTACGCATTTAGGAACCTGAAAACTTGAGATCTGTATAACTACACATATTGGAAACATCTGCATCTCTATATTCAGTAGAAAATGTTGTCGTGTGCTGATTTGAGAATCAGTTTGGTCACCATAAATATACAGTATGTTATCTGAAATCTGCCCCCTATAAACAGCACCTGCTGATACGGGAGGTTCGGTAATTAGAAACAAATTGTTATACCAAATCTGTCAGATTGGTTTTATGTAACACTCAGTTCAGTGTGGTGGCAGCCGTGGCCCTGCAGTGTCCAGCCCCAGGCAAGATTCCCATATAGAGCTGAAATCAGTGTTACCAGAATTTGTCATCACACAATAAAGAAATAACAGTCCCATGTTAGAAATGTAACAACAATATTTGCAGATTGTGTACTTTATTCACAATGGTCGCAAAAGAAAAATAACAGCCCACTGACAGCAGAAATGAATGCAGAGAAAGTAGTGGGCAATAAATTGTGCAACCCAGCACCAACCACAGTAGTGATCTCTAGGAATCTCAAGTAGTATGATTGTCTCCTGAAGCATTAACCCCATCTCTAACAACTCCTGTAGTATGTTTCTAATTTCTGACCATCTCCTGTACAATGTCTGCAGTCTCTGACCGTCTCCTGTACAGTGTCTGCAGTCTCTGACCGTCTCCTGTACAGTGTCTGCAGTCTCTGACCGTCTCCTGTACAGTGTCTGCAGTCTCTGAACGTCTCCTGTACAGTGTCTGCAGTCTCTGAACGTCTTGTCTGCAGTCTCTGACCGTCTCCTGTACTGTGTCTGCAGTCTCTGACCATCTTCTGAAGTCATATATTGCTCCCTGTAGCATTGCACACACAAAATATTATGTGTGGCCCTTTGTTAGTGTCAGGGCCACATTTGAGCCCCTTTTAACTACGGTAAGACCTTGACCTCTAGGTGGTCAGCACATCATGCAGTATTTCTGCCTTGCCTGTTTTATTCCCCCAGCATGTGTGATAAATAATACCATCAGAACACAGAACGATCCTTTATGTTCTATGTAGATCCCCTTTAAATGAATAATTACATCGATGGCTCCCATAATGGGGTATTTAATCACAGCGCTCTAATGAGCTCTCACGCTGACACTGTTTATGTATAAGGATAAACAATCAGTAATATGTTTTATGGGCGTCATAAATACAAATTGTAAAATCTGAAAATCTCATTGTAAGAGATATTTTCCTAAGGATCATTGTTCCAAGGAAATCCCTTAAAAGCCGCAGGTCTCTCATCCACAACAGAAGGGTTTGATTTAGAGGGGTTTTAACTTTTCCATCCCAAAAAACTGGGCATTGGACAAAAAACACAGGGTGTAGTGGATTTTGGAAGCACTGGGTGCCTCCATACGGACTCATTATGCAGAAATGTTTGTGGATATTGGAAGAATTTGGCTGGATTTTACAATTTTGTAAAAATCCATTGGAGTCAATGAGGATGGAGAAATGAAGTTGTGTGTGTGTGTGTTTTTTTTTTTTTTTGTTTTTTTTTTTTGAGACACAATGAGCAAACCAACACATTCTTTGACAGGAAGATAGGTAAGAGTGGAGTGATGAAGGGTAGAGTAAGAAAGCAGGTGGTAGGTGATTGGGGATGGGACCCTGGGGTAATAGCTGGGAGTTAAATGAACAAGGGAGGAGTAATGCATGGGAGACAAGTGAGAACATTTCAAAAACTTTTACTCCTGATGGACCCTTAATCTCAGGTCTTGGGGAACCCCTTAAAAAACCAACTTTAGATCAATAGGAGAAAAGCTTTTTAAATTGGTGGCCAATAGAAAGAATGGTACCCTATAATAGTGGTTAGAATATCACCCTTATAGACAAATAAAAACCTCATTAGAACCATGGATCTGGCTCTGCCAAGTGGTGTTGGCTCCATATCTTTAAGAGCATAATTAAATAGGTAAGCCAGCCAGCCACAGCTTGAGGAAACCCTATACATTTTTTTAGGTAGGTCAATGGGGGGAAAAAAGCCTTGTAAATTGGTGGTCAATGTTAAGAAGGGCACCCTACAATTGTGACTAGAAAATCACCTTTATAGACAAATACAATTATCAACAGTCTTGAAGCTGGCTCTGCCAAGTGGTGTTGACCCAAGAAGGTACTATCAAATGTTAGGTAGGTCAGCCACAGTTTTAAGATCCCCTTACAACCACTGGAGGAACCCTGAGATTTCACTGAACCCTGACTGAGAATGGCAAGTGGTGTTGATCCCAGACCTATGTTGGTATCATCAAATAGAAGGCCAGTCAGCCACAGCTTGAGGAAACCCTGCTAAACAAATTTTTGGGAGCTCAGTGGTAAAAATAGCCTCTTAAATTGGTGGTCAATGGAAACACAGCCACTAGAATATCAATATCTAGAATATCATCCCTATAGAGAAATAAATGCATCATTGGTGCCATGCATCTGGCTTTGCTAGGTGGTGTTGAATCCAGATGTATGCAGGCTTCAACGAATGGGAGGTCAGTCAGCCACAGCTTGAGGAAACCCTACTAAATCCAATTTTTGTGAGCTCAATGGGGGAAAAAAAACTCTTAAAATTGGTGGTCAATGGAAAGAATACACCATAACACCACCTTTATAGACAACTAAAAATATTGCCAGTCTTGCAGCAGGCAATCTGCCAAGTGGTGTTGACCCAAGAATTCTGCAGGCATCATCAAATGAGAGGTCAGTCAGCCACAGTTTAAAGAACCCCTTGCAACCACTGGAGGAACCCTGAGATTTCATAGAAGCCAGATTGGGAATGGCAAGTGTTGTTGACTCCTGATCTATGCAGGAATCATGAAATGAGAGGTTGGTCAGCTACATCTTGAGCAACCCCCAAGACTATTAGTCTAATGATATTGCTCCAGACTATTAGTCTAATGATATTTTCCTGTGTAGTCTCTATTGGAAGCCCACATGACACCAGGACACTGGGGGAGCTGCACTGGGAAAGAGGGGCAGTACCTTGTCACCCAGGAGGTCCCTAAACAATGACTTTTATGGCAGGAACACTAAAAAAATGTTTAATGAAAGCTACAAAATGACAAAATTATTTTTATTAAAGTTAAATTCATTTACATTAAACAAATTTCATTTTTTTTTTTTTTTTGGAGTGAACTCTTTTTATTTTTTAAAAAGCTACCCAGTATTTATATTGTGTTCTCCTTCATTACACAAAGTAAAGGGAAATCTCCATTTCCCTGGCAGAAGAGGCCATGTCATTAATTATAGATGGTGCTCTTGTTTTCTTGCCTACATATTTGATAAATCCTATAAAAATTTTACCAGGTTTTGGCTCTGAATTATTTACAGTGAAGGGCTCGAATTATGGCCGAGGTTCTTCTTCTTCGCCGTCTATTTAATAGATTGTTAGAGTGAATCATATCTGTGGTCTGTGTCATCCTATCAATGGGGCTGGAATTATTGTAAACACATTCGGGACAATGGACCGACCTGTCCGCCATGTTATCGCTGCCTTGGCAGAGATACAATAAAAGGATTTTCTTATTGGCACCATTACACATAAACCAGAAGGATAAATGCAGCCTAACACAAAGTGTTTTTTATCTTTTTGCCAATTTCCCCAACCTAACCAACCCCCTCATCCAAAAATGTATACTTACCTCTATCTGATAGATGAAGGTTTTGCTGTTTATGTCCATTCTGTTGTCTTCACCATACTGGCCATGCCTGTGCATTATAGCTCCACAGACTTCTATCGGGCTTCCTCCAGCTTCAGTGCACAGCCCCATAGACGACTGAGGGGGAATAATGCAGAACAGACTTGTCATGAAGGATGAAAACAAATATAGGAACTGCCACTGTCAGATTAAGGTATGTACCCATCTGTGGAAAGGAAGGGTGGCTTGGGCTGGACCCTGGCAAGGGGACAAAAAGAATAAATACTTTGTTTTCAAGTGGGCAGCATGGTGGCTCAGAGGTTGGTGCTCTGGCGTTTGAAGCGCTGGGTCCCAGGATCTAATCTCAACCAGGACTTTTTTCTGCATGGAATTTGCAGGTTCACCTCGTGTCTACGTAGGTTTCCTCTGGGTACCATTCAGGTTAATTGTCTACCCCTAAAACTGACCTTAGACTGTATTAAAAACATATGGTAGGGACATTAGATTGTGGGCCCCTTTAAGGGACACTAGTAACATGATTATGGACTTTGTACAGCGCTGCATAATATGATGGTGCTATAAATACTGTGTAGTAATAATATTAATATTAAAGTGCACTGATACTTTAAAGTAGACCTAATCCACAACTGGATGATGCTCCATGTGTAAGCAAACCAACACATCCCCAGGCAGGAGAGATAGATAAGTGGGGGTTGATGTAGGTAGTCAGAAAGCAGAGGTAGTTGAATAGGACCCTGGAGTAATAGATGGGAGTGATATGAAGCAGGAGGAGTAATTCAGGGGAGGCAGATGAGAGCCTTTTACCCCTCATGGACCCTTGAAATAATTACCAGGTCTTGGAGCACTCCTACTAAAACCAATTCTGGGGGGATTAATGGGAGACAGTTTTGGTTGTCTCCTAAAACAATAACCCAATCTCCAAAATCCCTAATAGTATATTTACAGTTTCTGACAATCTCCTGTACAATGTCTGCAGTCTCTAGCCATCTCTGGCAGTGTGTCCAAAGTCTCTGGCAGTCTCCTTTAATTAAGACCTCCATTTATCATGCATTAGCACAATTGGTGTAGGCGCTATATAAAAACATGAAAATAATTATAAAAATAACTCCTGCAGCTGCATTGTAACCCATCTAGGTTTTGTAAATCCTACTTTTTGTTTCGTATCGTTCTCATTCTTAATGGTAAATTTCCTTTTGCTTTTCTAGCATTTTGGAAGTATGAAAAGTACAACAAACACACAACATGGTAACCAAAGGAAAACATATTATTAATGAAAAATCGTTACACCAAATCCAAATATTGAGCTCTGTATCAGTTCCAGCCTCGTATGCCGAGCTCCCATTGCACTTCATCAGGTTCCTTGTTGTATTGTTCAATATCATATCTTGAAAACAATTAATCTGGCATTTCATGTTATTTGACGCAGCATTCTCTAAACATCACAGCAGTCCAGACGTTTATTATTTACAGACCAATTAGCAGCGCGGTCTGATGTTTGGGGTGCTGTAAATTGTCCGTACAACTTTTGTTTCTGGATGTGTGTCTGCTAATTGGCTGTGATGGGTAATTTACCGCTCGCCGCAGTTGTACGTCTTCACTGCGGTGTGGCATTTTTTTTCTCTGCATTGTCAGCCTGGGAGGCAGAGCTCCTAATGTGTGTTTCAAATTCCATTTATTGACTCGGTATAACATTTTGATGAGGCCATCATTTTAAAGAGCCATAGGCATGAGTTTAAACTTTAAAGAGAAGCGTAATAAGTAGACGTATGCAGGAAAATAAAAAGTTTGGTGGTAAATTATTACCATTTTGGAGGTTTACTATTGAAACCGTTAAATCAGCCTTCCTTTGCATCTTACTCTTAGTATGAGGCTGACATTTTTATCCTGGATCGCAGAGGTCAGGGGTTGATTGAAGTCTGACTTTTGATGTCATGTCAATTGTACTGAGGATCTACACCGAAATAAAGGGCAGGGGTAAAATTTTAGGCAACCTCTCTCAAGCAGGGATCCATGGGGTAAAATAATAAAAAGGAAAAAAAAAAGAGCTATACTCCTCTCAATTAGATAAACAGTGCTTATGGGCCAGCCCCTGTTTAAACAGAAAAAAGTAAAGAGTAGGCAAAGTGGGACTTTAAGGCATAACGTTAATAAGGGCAAAGGATGCTTTTGTCTTAGAAACAAAAGGTTGTGTTGGAGATACTGGATATTATAACCAAAAAGCCAAGCGTTCTGGTGTTATATATGTATAGTATAGCTTCCAATGAGCTCCACCTCAAACTGGTGTTTTTATCTATGAGATGGCTATATAGGGAGAGATTAGGTGCAGCCTCAGGTTCCTGGTGTTTTGGATAGAGTCTTGGATAGATACTTCTTATCCTCCAGAGGTAGTTAGGGGTTCCTTGAGCTTAGGCTGATTGCCCTGACCTCTAATGGTGCCTGATTATTCCCAGGGCCATTGCTATCATTTGGCATAGAAGGTGAACTTCTACCAAAGTAGAAGGGAATTTTATCAAATGGTTTCCTAAGACCTGAAAGTTTTTTCAAGGGTTCCTCTGGGTTTGAAGGGTTGGGAAAAGCTGCTGTATTGGTATGTTTAATGGGGTGAGGGTGCATGGGTGTCCTTCCATATAACAACCACTATTGCCAAAGCTATGATCCACCGTCATCAACCTCCTGCCAGTCCTGACAACAAACTTGTCTTGCATCACCAGTCCAATCCATTCTGCTTTGATTTGTACCTATTTGTGCTCCTAGGTGGAAACATTATTAGAATTTTATTATCTGAAGCCAAAACCTGGACTCAATTCAAGCCAATACAAAGGAACATGGCCTGTTCAACCAACTTTGCAGGGATCACGATAGCCAATCCCAACTAGAGTGTGGCACTTGATCCAACCCCTGAGGAGCACAGGTTTGGCCAGACATGTTTGACAGTGCTGAGGCTCGTGCCGAATGTGAATCTTTCACTTCTTACCCCAACTCTGCTCCAATTTATCTGTAAGAAAAATAAACTTCTGTGTTTTGCCCTATTATGTTCTTTTCTTGAAAACCAAAAAAAAAGTCTGTTTCTCAGGTGACCTGTTCCATACTGATCATTTCCATGTGATGTTTTATCCAGTCAATTAAGAGAGCGGACTCCGTGTTCCATTTTCTATAAAATCGATTTGTGCTCGGCACTTCCAAACAACCTTGACTAAAACCATCTCCACTTGACAGCACCTGCATATGATTTATCCTTTCAAGCACTTTTACGAGTCGCTGTGCCGTCAGCGCAGTGATAATAGAACAGAAAAGCCTCGGCGCATCTGGCTAGCCGGAGAAGATGCTCTCGCTTTATGAAGCTCTTGTCTTATGAGTCAGGCTCCTTTCATTACCATGAATGAGATGAGTGATGGTGATGGACATTTATTCGCATAATGGACTTCTACTAGGAAAGTACTGGAAACTTTGTAACTCACAGATACCTTTGCTGTTGCTACATTTAGGTGTAAAACAAGAGGACCTGTCATGTGTTTATACCCCTTGTAGAATACATTAGTGCTGCTCAAATTCCACCAAAATATACTAAAGATGCCCTAATACTTCTCAAACAAATCATTTGGAATGACAAAATTAAAGCCGAAGTTAATAGCCACGACTATCAATGATATGTTTGGAGAAGAGTTTTGAGGCCTATGGAAAGGAGCATAGTTTAGACCTACTGTGAAGCATGGTGGTGGACCTCTGCTTTTTGGGCACCTGGGAATCAGCAACACAACTTAATCGAAAATCAACTTGGGGAGATCTCAAACATGCAGGTTATGCTAGACATACAAAAGAATTTGCACTAAAATGTCCCAAGGAAAGGCAGCTTCCCAACATGAAAGATAAAGGGCCTCATTCACAACTAGAAAAGAAATCACAAAAAAAAGTTTTTTCATGCCGAATGGGGTATTCAGTAAGATCCAGGGGAAATCATGGCTAGTAATCCAACCTTGAGGATATCATGACAACCAATTACAACCAACCTAGCTGGTGGCATTTGATCCACCCCCTGAGGAGCAAAGGTTTGTTATATTGTGTGTTTGACAGTGCTGAGATGAATGTAATTTCTACTGGATGAATGTAAACCATTCTCACAAAGTTCCACTTCTTTCCCCAAGGGGACAATACACAATATTAGGAATTTTTTTAATTATTTAATCAAAGAAACTTGATTTGATTGTTCTTTAATGAATACTTTGACCTTTGATGGCAAATAAGTTTCATTGTAATCACATTAAAAAATGTTACATTAACCTGTGAACTTATTACACATATTTTGGTGGGAACCCGCACTTAGATTTTGACCAAGTGGAAATGTATATTACTCCCTCTTTGGAGGGCCTGCATACTCACATTCATGATGTACGTCTGATAGAGAATCTTACTGCTCTCCTCCGGAATAGGGTTGCAAAATTTGAACAGGTTTGGGAAACCTGGAATGCTTATTATGCTCATCTACAGGTTTAACATGTTCCATTGTCTATGTGAATCAGTGAGCTCCTTAATATTATTTGCCCTCCCCACTTCTTTCCCTTCCCCCCATTTACCTAATTAATGTTTGTGATTTGTTTTTCTTTTCTTTTTATTAATGCTTCATGCATACTGGATTTTTACTGGGATTGTATTTTAATATATTAGCGTTTTGCTATTATTGTTTGAATTGGGGTTGTCTTGATATTCGACCCGAAAATGGCTGTTTGAATTCGGGTAGACCCGACCTGAAAAAAAACGAGATTCAACGACAAAAATATAAAAAGTGTTTTACGAGTTGCTGTGTCTGCAATCATTGAGAAGAGTGTGCGATCCCCAGGGCACTACAGGTTTAATTAACCTGTAGTGCCCTGGGGATCATAGTGAAACTGCAGAGTTCATCTGCAGTTCAGTTCCCACAGTCACATGACCGTGGGAACTTTGTGGTAACAGCTGTGACTGCAGGCGATCCCCGGGCACTAGTGATGAATGGGGAAACCTTCTTGGATAGTGTTCTTGGATAAAGAAACCCTTAATAGTCCCTAAAAATAACCCGAATTCTCCCACCATTGACTTCAATGGTGTTGAATTTGGCATTCGATCACTCGAACAAAATCTCACTATTCGATCGAATAGCTGTCTAATCAAATAGTGAGATATTCGACCAACACTAATAGAGAGCAGAGCCAGGCAGTATTGAGCTTTGGATCTGTTCAGTCTGATTGGATTCCACTTTGATTTCTGCCATTGAATGAATGTTGAGGTCAGAAGTTGGGATACAGGCGGGACGCAGGAATCCACATGGTCCTAAGGAACAATCAGTACATGGGCCCCATAAGCAAATGGCAACCTCCATTAAACTCCCACTGATGGCTCTGTGACCTTGCAACTTTTTATATTTTGATTGTGACTAATTAGCATCAGGACTGTGCCCTCTCGGGGCAAATATTTTTGTTTGGGACTCGAATGATGTCTACAGGCTATGTTAAGGGCTGAAGAAGACCCCCAGTAAGAGTTTATTCCTCCATTGCAATAATGCTTCCATTTTCATGTGTGCTTGTTATTGCAACCTGCAGCCCTGCACATTGGGTGTGTTGGGGCATTGGCACCCCACTCATTTTTTTATGCCACCTCATTCCCACCCCACCAGTGTGGTGCAGTGCAATAAAGGGCAACATGTCGCAGTTCATTGTAAGCACAGCATGCAAAATATTTCTGTGCCATTTCTCATCCCATTGTAATGCAAGCAGGCACATCCTACATGAGATTGCCAACTCTGCTTTCAGTTCAGAAGCAGAGCAGCATTGTTGTCACCCCACCACAGGAAGCTGCATACGTCAAACAGCATTGGAAGGATCAACAGGTATTTGTGACTTTGCAAGGACTAAAAGAAAACTGTACATGCCAATGAGTTCATACCATGAAACCTGACCTTGGGTTATTTATCACTGCATATGGTGAATAAAGATTAATTCCATGACAATAAAAAGTATTAAAAACCATGATGGTATTGAATACACTTCCTGTTTGCCAAATAGCGCCCTCTATCTTCTATCACGGACTACAGAATAATTACTATATATGTTGTAAAATATAGGGAAAATTTGTATTATACATTGCATAGACGTAGATGTTTTTTGGGGGGAGGGGTGAATCTGATTTGACCTATTGTTAAAAATTACTGTGAGGTTCCGGTTTCACATGAATCCTAAATTTAATTTCACCGGATACATTTTGCGCTCTCCTGGTGCCTGTTCTCTTGTGATTGGACGTCTCTGCCCTAAATCAGCACTTTATTTATTTTTTTATATCAGAATCGCGGTTTCTCAGCTAATGATTTTACTCGGGTCGTTTTTTCTGTCCCGCGACTAATTCGTATTCTGAGTCTGCGGCATCTAAATTGCTCGGTGTTAATGAACTCTGGATGTGGAGCCGGCTGCCGCATTGTACAGTTACTAATTGTCCCGTGGAAGTCACTGGCTGAATACAAATTGAGAAGGAAATCTGACAATGTGATTTGCGGAGTCCATGTCTTCGAACCTCCAATATATCCTGAGCGCCGGGCGAGGACTTTTCAAGGCTGTGCAATGGAGGCTGGTGGTTTTTTTGTGAAGAAATTGTATCAAATAGAGGAGAATAATAAGCAGCAAAATCTGGAATTATCCACAGCTATAATATATCAGATCGCGCCAACAATGAACTCATTACTCCTCTGTCAAGTGATCAGATTTAATTTATTAACTGACAAAGAATACGGTGCTTCGAGTTGTCAGTCCCTTATAGCCACATTGGGGAAAAGAGAGTCAAAATTAGACTCAAGGGGCCTTCAAAATCAATGCCAGACCCAATGTCTGCACCACATGGCTTTGTTTATAAAGAAAGCCACACCGCAAACCATCACTGTGCCGGCGCTAACATGGTGATCACATTTTGGTTGTAGCTACTTCTTCGGGGGGGTATTTTTGAACCATTTACATAATTTTTTAATTGTTGGTGGTGTTACCCTCCCTAACAGTAATCCCGAGTGTGGCTTGGGGTGAATTATCCATATCAAAAGCGGTAACTGGGGATGAGCGAGCGAAATTTTAAAATTAGATCTCGTGATGAATCAGGCCGTTCTCGCTACTGAACATTTAAGCCGTCGAGATTAAATTTTTTGGGACCTGCAAGAGCAATCAGGGGAGCTCTTGCAGCCCTGTAGCATGTGTTCTTGGATAGAGCTTTGCTCATCGGGGATGAATGCAGCCGTGGGACTCACACTGACAGGAGGAGTACCACGGCTGCATTCATGAAGAGAATTCTCCTGTGCGCTATCCCCGGACTCTAGAGGTTAAATGGGGGGTTGTCCTCATTTAACTTCTAGTGCCCTGGGATCACACACAGGAGGATTCCAATGGCTACATTGCTGCTGCAGTACTCCTCTCCTAATTATTTCCTTAATCTTCTGATGGGTCTACGAAATCAGTTTGACAAAATTTTGCGGACCCATCAGAAGTTCAGGGAAGTTTTAACGAGAATGTCGGAGGCATTCTCACTCACTTATCCCTTGCGGTAACCCCAAGCGGTGGAATTTGCAGGGAGTTTTCAAGTCTTACCTGGTCCCCACGTGCCCGCGGTGTTCTCCAGCGATGCCGGGCATCTGATTCCCCTGATGATGCTGGCCGGGCACATCTGCGTCCCCAGTGTGTAAACATTAGGGACACCAGGCCAGGGGCGCAGATGCCGGCAGTGCAAGCGCATGGTTGGAGGGTGGGACCGTGCAGCTGGGAGGTGGGACCAGGTGGAAAATTTAAAATAATATCTTGTCTCTTTTGTGTATTAAAGAGTGTAGGGGGTTGTGGAATTGGATCCAGTGTGGGTTCAGTACTTACTATGAACTTTTTGAGTCAGAGATAATGACTCAGGTCAGTCGCTCTCATACAGGTAATGCTTCCAAGGGTACTTTAACAGATTGGCGGGGACTTGGAGGAAAGAGTGATGCACAAAACATTCAAATTCCAAATGATTTATTGTGTTTCCAACAACAGATATTTAACATTAAAAATTAGCCAAATATTTTGCCGACAACAAACACCCCAGATCTATTAGGGCTCCATGTGTTGTAAGAATTTAGATCAAGACCTTACACCGAGGATCTGAGCCCCCCCTGAAATGTGCTGGCTTATCTATTATTCTGAGTAGAATATACAAAATGTTCTTGGGATCCCAATAAACCATTCAAGCACAAATTTTCTTTGTAGATTTACTTTGTAGAAGTACTTTTTACTTCTTTGTAGATTTTCTTTTTAGATTTCTTTGTTGTTGTTTGACATTCAACTTTTTTCCACCAACTTTTTTTTTTCATCCAAATGGATTAGAAGAAAAGTTTTACTCTACAGTTTATAGTTGGGTTTGTGATGGATACTTGTCATTCCAGATAGAAAAGAACTCCCTCTGCAGTTTTTAAGGTCAGAGCTCTCTTTATAATTGAGTGGAATTACTTATAAGCAGGAAAGTTACTTCTGTAATGTGCAAAAAATGGCACCTAATGGATCGGCTCCATGTGACAATTACACAATGCAACCTTGGCAAGTCCATTACCTGAAATTCTGGGCTGTGGTTGGCAATCTCAGCAGTGAAGGATGTGAGCTCAGGAAAACTAGAAAAACAAAGCTGAGCCTAAAAATAATAATAATATTATCTGATTTATTGCTTGATTTTGGGGTAAATGCTTATTTTTTTTATCATAATAATCATGATTAATCCCCAGGGAAAGGTCTACAAGAGTCTGTATCTAGGCATAAATCCTTAATCTAATTACCTCTAATTATATTCATGAATGTACTAAAAATCTGGTACATTTGGCTGAGCTGAGCATCCAAATTGATGAGGCAACAAGTAAAGTTTGGTTGTTTCTGCTGGTTATTATATATATGGTTATAATTATTATTAATATTATTAATAATAATAAACAGAATTTATTAAGCGCCAACGAATTACGCAGCGCTGTGTAGGGGTTTCAAATGAGAGAAAGATTTAAACAATGACACAGAAGAAGGAGAGGACCCTGCCCCGCAATCTAACCTTTGCTACATTGCCATCAGAAATTTCTGGGCCGTATACTAGGTGAAGGTTCTGGGCTCACCTCCCCAATGTTACCCCTTTCCAGCATTGGTATAGTCAAGCTCTTTATGGTTGGGATCTGGTACAGAACTACTCTTTATCCTCACCCTGATAACGGCCTTGACTTTTGAATCCTAACATAGGTAGGCTTGTTGTTTTTGAACACCTTCTCTAATTCCGATGAAACATAGATACTCTGACTCCTACTATGTGTTTATTCAGTCACCCTTTCCTAAAAACAACACTTGTATCTTCCGGGGTGCCAAGCTTTCATACTGAAAAACCTAGCCATTAATAAAGATAGCAGTCCTGAACCTCAATCAGATACAGACTACTGCCCCATAAATGAGCCTTAATGGGTTTGGATGGGCTGACCCTAACTAAACAGCATTTGGATGATGCCGCACCATCATGTATTTGCTCCAAAAAGACAAAAGATCATCCCAGTTAACTGGGAAAGGGAGGTGATGGGACCAGCTTCCAATTTAAGGTTCTGGTCTCTCTATGTCCTTCTCTATCAAATCTATTAAAGTGGAACTTTAAAGCTCACTCACCTTTAATGGTAAGTGGCCCCTGTTCCATCCACAAATGGTGTCCAATGAGTACCATGCCGTCTCAGCTTCCCTCTTTTTTCCAGCGTTGGACAGAATATTGGGCACCATTATTTTCAGGTTCTTCTACACCTTCAAATTGCACTACACAGGCACAAGATCGGGTGATCTTCCTTCAAAAGTGCTGATCTCACTTATTTTTTTCTCTATATTCTAGGAAAGCCCCCAATGACACAATTTCAGGCATGTGCAAAAGGAGCAGCCGAGAGCCTCTTGAGATATGTGACACAAGTATTCCAGGAGGCTGCAGGCCTTCCGTCCAGACGAAAGGAGAGGGGATTTTACCAAAAAATGTTAAACTACTAAATAAATTTAAAAAAAAAAAACATTTTTTTCTATTATATAAAAGGCATAGCCATTCTTTAATGTTAAAAATGTGATGATAGATCCACTTTAATATTTGCACCGGAGGAGTGCTTGTTGAAATCTCTTACCAGCTCCTAACATTCTCTGTAACACATAAAGTTATTAAACTTCATATGTGCTGGTGAATAACTAATGTTATGATAAACTAAACAATTTACAGAACATATTTTAATATTTTTATTACACTTATTTTAATTATCACTTGACAAACCGCTTTATAATGTCTTTAAACTATATAAAAAATTAAAATTCTGCAAGTTTGTGTCCTCTGAAAAGAAATATATCTTATGTATGATTTAAAGATAATAACAAACTAAATATTAATAAGGAATCAAAAAGAAAATAATTAGCAATGAGGTCTATGGACAGTCACAGAAATGATGAAAATGTTGTAGACCTAAGAACCAGACAGAAGACTTTATAGAGACATCACCAATATGGACGCCAGGGGTTCACATGGACCTGATGGCTTTTAATAGTATTCTGGATAGGCAGTAGTGATAATATATTAACCTCTAATTATATTCATGAATGTACTAAAAATCTGGTACATTTGGCTGAGCTGAGCATCCAAATTGATGAGGCAACAAGTAAAGTTTGGTTGTTTCTGCTGGTTATTATATATATGGTTATAATTATTATTAATATTATTAATAATAATAAACAGAATTTATTAAGCGCCAACGAATTACGCAGCGCTGTGTAGGGGTTTCAAATGAGAGAAAGATTTAAACAATGACACAGAAGAAGGAGAGGACCCTGCCCCGCAATCTAACCTTTGCTACATTGCCATCAGAAATTTCTGGGCCGTATACTAGGTGAAGGTTCTGGGCTCACCTCCCCAATGTTACCCCTTTCCAGCATAGGTATAGTCAAGCTCTTTATGGTTGGGATCTGGTACAGAACTACTCTTTATCCTCACCCTGATAACGGCCTTGACTTTTGAATCCTAACATAGGTAGGCTTGTTGTTTTTGAACACCTTCTCTAATTCCGATGAAACATAGATACTCTGACTCCTACTATGTGTTTATTCAGTCACCCTTTCCTAAAAACAACACTTGTATCTTCCGGGGTGCCAAGCTTTCATACTGAAAAACCTAGCCATTAATAAAGATAGCAGTCCTGAACCTCAATCAGATACAGACTACTGCCCCATAAATGAGCCTTAATGGGTTTGGATGGGCTGACCCTAACTAAACAGCATTTGGATGATGCCGCACCATCATGTATTTGCTCCAAAAAGACAAAAGATCATCCCAGTTAACTGGGAAAGGGAGGTGATGGGACCAGCTTCCAATTTAAGGTTCTGGTCTCTCTATGTCCTTCTCTATCAAATCTATTAAAGTGGAACTTTAAAGCTCACTCACCTTTAATGGTAAGTGGCCCCTGTTCCATCCACAAATGGTGTCCAATGAGTACCATGCCGTCTCAGCTTCCCTCTTTTTTCCAGCGTTGGACAGAATATTGGGCACCATTATTTTCAGGTTCTTCTACACATTCAAATTGCACTACACAGGCACAAGATCGGGTGATCTTCCTTCAAAAGTGCTGATCTCACTTATTTTTTTCTCTATATTCTAGGAAAGCCCCCAATGACGCATGTCCAATTTCAGGCATGTGCAAAAGGAGCAGCCGGCAGCCTCTTGAGATATGTGACACAAGTATTCCAGGAGGCTGCAGGCCTTCCGTTCAGACGAAAGGAGAGGGGATTTTACCAAAAAATGTTAAACTACTAAATAAATTTAAAAAAAAAAAAACATTTTTTTCTATTATATAAAAGGCATAGCCATTCTTTAATGTTAAAAATGTGATGATAGATCCACTTTAATATTTGCACCGGAGGAGTGCTTGTTGAAATCTCTTACCAGCTCCTAACATTCTCTGTAACACATAAAGTTATTAAACTTCATATGTGCTGGTGAATAACTAATGTTATGATAAACTAAACAATTTACAGAACATATTTTAATATTTTTATTACACTTATTTTAATTATCACTTGACAAACCGCTTTATAATGTCTTTAAACTATATAAAAAATTAAAATTCTGCAAGTTTGTGTCCTCTGAAAAGAAATATATCTTATGTATGATTTAAAGATAATAACAAACTAAATATTAATAAGGAATCAAAAAGAAAATAATTAGCAATGAGGTCTATGGACAGTCACAGAAATGATGAAAATGTTGTAGACCTAAGAACCAGACAGAAGACTTTATAGAGACATCACCAATATGGACGCCAGGGGTTCACATGGACCTGATGGCTTTTAATAGTATTCTGGATAGGCAGTAGTGATAATATATTAATTATTATTATTATTATTATTATTAAACAGGATTTATATAGCACCAACATATTAAGCAGCGATGTAGGGGTTGCAAATGACAGACACACAGGAGGGGAAAACCCTGTCCCAAAGAGCTTACAATCTAGAAGGTTGGGAATTATTACTCAATAGGAGAGAGATATGTATTGGTGGGAAGTAGTGGTGGTTTCAAAAAACAGAAGACAGTTGGGCAAGTTTGAAAAAATGGGTTTTGAGTGCTCTTTTAAATGAGCAGAAAGTAGGAGCAAGCCGAATAGGAGGAGGAGACCATTCCAGAGAGTCGGGGCAGCTCTAGAAAAGTCTTGGAGCCGTGTGTGGGATGAGGGTATGAGTGAGGAAGTCATTAGTAGGTCATTGGGGAAGCGGAGAGAGAGGCAGGGAGAGTATTTTTTTACCAGGTCAGAGAGGTAAGTAGGACAAGAACTGTGTAGGGATTTGAAGGCAAAACACAGGAGATGAATTTGATTCTAAGATGAAATGGTAGCCAGTGTAGAGATCTGCAGAGAGATGCAGCAAAATATATATGTAGGTGATTACAAATATATCTATTTATCATTGTTTACCAAACTTTTTAACCCTATTGACATAACTTTCAGGTCTTCAGGGAACCCCAGCTATAATTATTATATCCATAGATACATTACTGTGGGGGTCATTGGGAAGAATTCCTCATTTATTGCTGGCCATTGGCAGGAATGTCGCCCCTACAGATCATTGGGGTCACTTAGACTGGCCTGAGAGGCATAAATTGCTTAAGGAACCCCTAGAAACTTCGGGAGGAACCCTGCTGTGATTGCACGGAAAGGATCTAGTAAAGATCCAATTTTTCTCCCCAAAAATTCTTGCAAAACTTAAATTTTGGCTTTGAAATGATAATTCCTTTGTATTGATATCACCACTCACAGTTTCTTTGTCTCATCAGTGAAGTGAGAGCTTGAAACAACCCCCCCCCCCAAGTTCAAAGGATTCTCTTTCCCCCTCTGGATCCAGTCCCCGCTCTTGGAGTTGGGCGCTATCAGTTCCTCCAGCCGGGGTGACTTCAATGGACACAATTAAAGTGCGGAAATCAAGAAATTCACTGAAGTAATGCGGCTGTGCGAAGCGGCTCAGCCTGTGTTTTTGTAACCTTTTCCGTATAGCGAGGAGGCTGCAGGGCGAAGATACCGGCAACGAGGAGCCCCCTGACCTTTATGCTTATAGTTTGTTTTTTCCCTGCAGATCCACAACATCAATGATTGTAATAGTTCAGGAATACCTTCGGGGAAATTCTGCGTAACATTTACTCATTTCACTACCCCAGAACGAATACCGAAAGGGAGAGCGAAGGTTTCTGTATTGTAAGGCTCGAAAAACACCGAGCACGATCAGTTTATAAATGGGCAGCACAATATACAGAACAATACAAACATACCCCCATACAACGATTTATTAAAGCTCTCCAAGACTAGAGAAGATAGACTATCATGGGAAAACCTTGGTGATCCGGCAAACCTGGATCACTATTTGTTGGTAAATGTTTTCAATCCTGGACCAGATTGTTTTATACACTGGATTCAATTAGTAAAGTATAATTTATGGATAAAAGATGATTCATATATTTTCTAGTGGAATCCCATGAGATAAATCTGTACATTTTGGGTAAAAACATTTATAAATCGACCCTCTATGATCTTTTTAATGCCACATCCGATGCTCAGCAACTCTTTTATCAATTAATTTCTATTGTTTTGGTAAAGAGAATCTATTCACAATTATTTAGATTGTGAGCTCCTTTGAGGGACAGTTAGTGACGTGACTATCAACTTTGTACAGCGCTGCGTAATATGATGGTGCTATATAAATACTGTGTAATAATAATATGTAGTGCATGGTAGATTTGACAGCCTCGTATTTCAAGTCAAGGGGCATGTGGCTGAAAGTGCTGGTAAAATTAAATAAATAAAAACTGCAATCTCAGTAAATGCTATGAAAAGTAAGCAATCGTAAAGCGCGGTGGAGCTCAGAGTGGCGAATATTTTACCAGTGGTGATTTTCCTGGTAACTATGCGGCGGCGTGCCGCTATGCCCAAGCGTTGTCAGGTTCTCTGTACAGACTAAGCGGCTCTTTGGCTGAAATTGACATTCCCGGTTGCAGCGTTCCAGTTTAGAAGGCTCGGCGCACTTTAGCAGTAATTACCCGGCCGCGCTCCCCAGTGATCGAGCAATTTGAATACATTTGTTTAGCTCAGAATCCTCTAATTTCTCTGCGGATCGGAGATATTAGCACTTCAAAACCTCTAGAAAGGTCACAAAATGGCGCGGGGCTCTTCTGTGAAATGTTACGTCCAAGGTGAACGGTAAATAACAGCTCCAGTTAAAGGGAAACTCTCACCAAAAAGCAAAACCTAACCCAGGAGAATATTCCATATGGTTCACCTGCTGCAAATAGCCACAGTGAAGGTCAAAGATGTTCCCAAAACCTGTAATGAATTGCATTCAACATCCAGACTGTGAAGCATGGCCGTGGCAGTATCATGCTTTGGGGTTGATTTTATTCAGCTGGAACTGGGGTTTTAATTGGGGTGGAGGAAATTATGAACAGTTCCAAATATCGGTCACTTTTGGCCCAAATCATTCGGTCGTCTGCTAAAAAGCTGAAAATGGAGAGAAATTTCACCTTTCAATACAACCATGACCCCAAGTAATCAAGAACAGAATGGGTTCATCAGACAAGTTTTGGAATAGCTCAGCCAGGGCCCAGACCTAAATCCTATAGAAATTCTGTGGGGTGACCTGAAGAGGGCAGTGTAAAGAGATGCCCTGGCAATCAGGGAGATTTGGCAGAGGGGGCAGATATGTGATGTGAATTTATAGTTTTCTGGTTCTTCTGTGCAAACAACTGTTTTAAGCATAATTTCCTATGTTGTAGTTGCGTGTTGGTTCTCGCAGTCCCCTGAGGCAGCCCAGTGGGTGAAACGTGTCAGTACTGAGACCTCACGATTTCTGTTCCGTCATAACATGTGGTTCATATCTAAGGAATGCGGCGTCTAGTCATTATTTGATTGATTTCCAAATATTTGGGGATATGGGTCACAAATGTTAATTGCATTGGTAACCACCCAGTGTTTTGTATATTAATGAATAGATTTGAAATATATTTGGTTCAATTTAAATATTGTTCCTAAAAGGTGGAATAACAAATAAGTCCCAATCCCTAATAATCTAATTATTTTATCTTATCCAAGACCTTAAAAATTGATCAATTAAGAAACGGGGATTTTTTAGAGCCAATTTCAAAAGTTAAACAGACATTTTAATCATTTTTAAAAGTTTGCATACATACATATGGAAAAATAAAATCACATTGCTGTTGTAAGGCCCGAATCAATATCAGTATTACCCAAACACTAATCCCCCAATCTATCGCCGCAGTCTTCGCCTATAGCAGCACGGGGGTTAGCACGCCGGCCTTTGCAGCGCTAGGTCCTAGGTTCCATTCACAGCCAGGACACCTCTGCATGGAGTTTGCAGGTTCTCCCTGTGTTTGTGTGGGTTTCCTTCGCGTACTCTGATTTCCCCCCACATCCCAAAAAATTAGCAGTTAAGTTAATCGGCTTCCCCCTAAATTGACCTTAGACTACATTAATGACATACGAATATAGTAGGGACATTAG
Organism: Pyxicephalus adspersus; assembly: GCF_032062135.1. NCBI lineage: Eukaryota > Metazoa > Chordata > Amphibia > Anura > Pyxicephalidae > Pyxicephalus > Pyxicephalus adspersus. The sequence continues at coordinate 1,863,578 of NC_092871.1, read as the reverse complement.
ATTGTGAGCTCCTTTGAGGGACAGTTAGTGACACGACTATGGACTTTGTACAGCGCTGTGTAATATGATTCACAAATGTTAATTGCATTGGTAACCACCCAGTGTTTTGTATATTAATGAATAGATTTGAAATATATTTGGTTCAATTTAAATATTGTTCCTAAAAGGTGAAATACCAAATAAGTCCCAATCCCCAATAATCTAATTATTTTATCTTATCCAATACCTTAAAAATTGACCGCTTAAGAAACAGGGATTTTTTAGGGCCAATTTTAAAAGTTAAACAGACATTTTATTAATTTTTAAAAGTTTGCATACATATGGAAAAATAAAATCACATTGCTGTTGTAAGGCCCGGATCAATATCGGTATTCCCCAGACACTAATCCCCCAATCTATCGTCGCAGTCTTCACCTATAGCAGCACGGGGGCTCAGGGGTTAGCACTCCGGCCTTTGCAACGCTAGGTCCTAGGTTCGAATCCCAGCCAGGACACTATCTGCGTGGGGTTTGCAGGTTCTCCCCGTGTCTGCGTGGGTTTCCTCCCACATTCCAAAAACATGCAGTTAAGTTAATTGGTTTCCCCCTAAATTGACCTTAGACTACATTAATGACATATGACTATAGTAGGGACATTAGATAGTGAGCTCCTTTGAGGGACAGTTAGTGACACAACTATGGACTTTGTACAGTGCAGCGTAATATGATGGTGCTATATAAATACTGTGTAATATTAATAATAATATAGCAGCCCCCGCTCAGCCTCGGGAGATTGGTTGTGTCTCCCAGCACTCGGTTGCCCCCAGAACTTGGTGTGCAAAGGATTGTGTCTGGAAATAGGCCGGCAGCCGACCCGGGACCCACCAATGCAGAGTAAGAAATGTCAGGAAATCCAAAAAAACTAGCTGAAGTCAAACACATGGGAAATCAGTCCATCCAGCGAAGTACAAGGGGCAAAGGGAAAAACAGGGTCAGGGTCACAAGCAGAGGTCAGTCCAGGCAGAGTTCAATGGATAGATGCCAAGGGAAAAAATCCCAGCTACAGGGATGCAGCAACCTACAGGGCACTGATCCCGTAAGCGCAGCTGCCGGAGGGAATAGGCGGCGTGCGCCCTCCTGCAGTGAGGTATCGTCTGGGATCTTACGCCCAGAGAGCGCCTCCTAACAGCTGTATAATAGAACATTGAAAAAAACAGACCCAAAAAAGTACAGACGCCTACTACATATTGGCTCCGCATGAGCTTGCTCCCACTTGATGCATTTTGCAGTTAATAATTCTGCTTTTTCAATAGTTTGGGGAGTCTGAGTATTTATATAAAAATGAATGTCTTTGAAATATATTTGCCAAACAAAAACCCCTGCCTTTTCCCCTGACCTTTTCTTTAATCCATACTCAATCACATATATGGACATAGGAATACAAAGATTTAAAGTTGTCTTTTTTGGTTTTTATATATATATATATATATATATATATATATATATATACAATATAAAGGTTCCTGTTGTTAAAATGGATGTGACTCCCTAAATTACAATTGAAAGTGCTAAAAAGGAGAGGTCTCAGTACCCAACGCGTTTCACCCATGTGGGGCTTCCTCAGGGGAGATACATATGGAGATACATCACACAGGAGACTCACATCAATGATGTTGGGAGTGCTCAGCCTTTTGTCAAAAAAAGGGGGCAAAACAAAACGTAGATTTGTAGGATATGGCATCCAGCATTTCTCTTAGCCTGGAAGTCTGTGTTAGATGGAAATATATAATCATTTCATAAGGCTGGTTCCTTATATAATGTATAAATCTATATTCTGATTGGCTGCCGGTGTCCCCACTTTACCTGCATTGTATTTCCCGCATTAGAATGAAATGATATCACACGGAAATGTAAATATTTTGAATATCATTCTTCTCCATTTATTGTCTTTTTTATTCTTTTTCTGTAATGTATCTTTTTTTTTTTTTCTCTCATCATCCCTTCGCAGCCCACACACACACGTCTTCTACATTAAAATCCATCTTCCAGATTCTCATTTTTCCATTTACTTGCTACCCCGAAATTACTGACACATTTGAAAGCGCTAATCCTTCTCGCCTTTATTATTTATTTCCCGTTAATGGCGTAACGTGATACAAAATAACCAGCGAACGGTTCCAAATGAGCAGCTGGGATGGAGACGTTCTGTGAAAATGCCGTTTCCCTGGCAACCGGGATCCTCAGAAACGTCTGAAAATAGACTCTGACACTCAGCAAACTTTTCTGAGACTTTGGGAATCTGCGCGGCGTGTTCACTATCGTTTTATTATTTTATATCTTGATACATTTTAGCATGTGCTGATATGGCACGGATAATGATTTTTGCTTTTTTAATCCAGGAATGCGTTTCCGGTCCGATGACGGCCGGTGAACCTCTTAATGCGCCATTATTCGCAGGATTCCTGGAGGTCAGAGGTCGGCGGCTGGGTCGGCTCTGCAGTCTTTTCAGACCTCAGATTTCTGTATCTCAGGAGACCGAATCCAATTCATCTCTGCTTTGAAGGCTCTTTAAATAAAGCGTGGCAAACACGTGTGAAATAGAGTTCGGGATTGGGGAAGGAAACCCTTTAAAGGAAGACTCCGCTTTCATTACATTTCATATAGATTAGTTTTCAATAAGAATTTGTCATAGCAAAAAAAAAAAAAATCAGCTGGCTGAGATAACAACAGATATAGCTTTCTTGTGAGCATGTCAACAGCATTGAGGATATAAAGAGGACTGGCCGAGCTTCTCATCCCCCTGCTCTTGTAATTGTCTCAATTCTTACCACAGAGTTTGAGGTGCAACAGCCTGATTGCCATCCACTGACAATGCCTTAGGACTCTCATACTGAGTGCTTTCTCCATAAAGAATGCTGGAATGGGGGCATACGCTGGTCTGTAGGTGCACAACCAGGTAAATGTTGGACATCTTCCAGAAAATGATCATTTGCCTGGTTAGCACCATCCACCATTGTTTTTTACCTGACCAATGAGTCGCCCCTGCACCCATTACCTATATAGGGTAGAGCTCCTCTTTACCCAACCAATGATGTTCCCATGCGAAAACCATTGTAATTGGGGAGAGCTCCTCTTTACCTGACCAACGACATCCCCCTGCACCAACCACCGATATTGGGGAGAGCTCTTCTTTACCCGACCAATGACGTCCCCCTGCACCAACCACCTATTTCGGCGAGAGCGCCTCTTTACCCAACCAATGACGTCCTCCTGCACCAACCACCTTTTTTCTATGTTTGATGCTGATGGAGCCTCACACCTCATGATGCTTCATGTCAAACATCGCTTCATTTCTCTGCATGTGATTACTGGCTGCGTCTTTGTATGTGAGCCTCAGATTCCTGCAGATTGAGGTCACAGCCCCGATTCAGCATCTTAAATGCGGCGATGGATAGACTTGGCTGGGAATGTAATTGACAAGCGCTGTCTTCAAGGGGTTGTGTCAGGGGGACGTGCGGCTTTAACTGGAGATTTTGTGAAGTGTCAGAAGTGTACTGGCATCTACACAGATACAGAAAATTGTGTAAAAAGGGGTTTTTAGATTGTTTATTGTGCTAATCTGCACCGTGCTAAATTGACAAAATGGCAACGGCTTGGAGGACTTGTATATATGGGTGCCAAGATATGGTACAAGGAAGGAAAAACTTTCATCATTTTTTATTTATATAGTGCCATCATCCTCCATGGTGATGTACAGAGTATAGTAAAGAGCAGGGTTTCTTGACCTTTTTAACATAGGAGGACCTTTGAAAGAAATTCCAGATCTACTGGGAACCCCCTTCTATAATTACTATATCCACATGTCACAGTAAATTAGTGTGGTGGTCAGTAGGAAGAATTCCTCTTACATTGCTGGCCAGTGGGAAGAATGTCACCCTTACAGCCAAACAGATCGTTGGTGTCACTGAGCGGTACAACTTGCTTATTGCTCAAGGAACCCCCAGCAACCTCTGGAGGAACCCTGGTTGAGTAAGGCAATAGTGAGTATCATCAATGTAGACATAGTTCATGTACAGTGCAATAGGAACATCCAGCAATACAAGTATACATATGTAGCTAATGCAGAATTACATCCAGCAATACATGCTGATCTGATATCTACGTGCAGAAGGGAACATAATGAGAATGGTACCCAAAATGAGGATGGTATTAACAGAGTTTCCATTGCATCTCAGTCAGTAAACAGTGATGGTCCAAAAAAGAAAATAAATGGAAAACAGCTAAAGATTCCCCTCCTATTGTGTGATACTTCCTAATACAACTACAATCCCCTGGGATGGATGGTTTACACCCCGGGGTCATCGAGGAGCTGAGCTCAGCTATTTCCACAGATATTTAAACCCTGTAAATAACAGAGGTCATCATTGTCGGGATGCCCAGGTTACATTTAGCATTTAGTGTCAATGTGCGATGGTTAGTTCGGCAATCATTCTAAATAGTAAGTGGGTTGTAACTAATTTAGATATGATCACATATGTGACATGGAAATCACATGATCATGAACCAGGCTGATTACCAAGGTGTAGTAGAATTTTTCCTCAACAGCAAACCAATTGTAAGTAAGTTTTGGTCTTCATACAGACATATTGGTAATATAAACTGGAAGAGCACAAGCCGTGTCATGGAAGGATTGAGCAAAACCTCTCCAATTGGCAGCTTTGTTAAGACCATTTCAGACTTGATTGACTGCAGTGTTCTACCGCAAGCTCCAACCCCCAACCATGCCACTCAAGTGAATAAGAACAGCTGGAAACTAACCAAATTGGATTTGCCCTGTTTTGGGGACTGATGACCAAGAAATCACAGATCAATAACCACAAAACTGGCACCGGATCTGCTCATGTGTCATAGATCCAATTGTTCATGGACACCCCTAACTGTTGGTGATGGGTCTGTGATACAACTAGCAGAGTGCACAGCTATGGATGGGGATGCAGGTTGGTGTTTTCTTAACATGGCACATTGTGATGAGGAACATACATTTGCAGATTGCAGTGAAAAATTATTAAATGATCAGTCTAGTACCAATCAATTGGAAGCAAATATGTTACCTGGTATTAAAAAAGATATATTGGAGCCCTGGCTCAGGATTCTGATAGGTACTTAGATCTCTTGATATCCAAGACTATTCTAGAACTGCCCCAACTCTCTGGAATGGTCTCCTCGTCCTATTCAGCTTGCTCCTACTTTCTGCTCATTTAAAAGAGCCCTCAAAACCCAACGCTTCCCCCTCACCTACCCGTCTTCTTCTGTCTCTTAAACCCTCACTACTTCCCACCATTCCATATCCCCCTCCTATTGTGTGATACTTCCCCCACCTCCTAGATTGTAAGCTCTTCGGGTCAGGGTCCTCACCTCTCTCTGTGTCACTGTCTGTATCTGTCTGTCATTTACAACCCCCATTTAATGTACAGCACTGCGTAATATGTTGGTGCTTTTTTAAATCCTGTTTGGGCCTTAAACTATGGCAATGACAAGACAATGGTAGGGACATTAGACTGGGAGCACCTTTTGGGGTCATTGACATGACTATAGACTCTGTACAACACTACAGAAGATGTGAGCACTATTAAATACCTTCCACCTATCGCCCTATCGATGCTGAAGGTAAATAAAATCAGCTTTTTGAGCACTTAGTGACGGTCCCTGGAGAGAACATCTACAGCGCATTCCTTCATCCAGGATGACATAAGTGTGAATCTCTCAAGCTAAAAGCAGCACGTCAGCCCGAGATCACCAACAGTTCATGGCAACATATACCAGAGCGCTGTTAGTGCATTGGCTGCACTCTACAGGAAAACTGAAACATATTTTTTCTCAAATTTTTCAAATTCTTTTTTCAATTCTCTCTTTATGTGAATGTTAACTGATCTTTCACAACACGTTTTCATCTCTCATAAAAATGTCAGCGCTGCCTTTATACTGTCTGACTGTCTCATTGGAAATCAATACATCACTGTATCTGCGGGTAGATGAGTATGGGGGGGTCTGAACCCTTCAGCGGTGTGAATATATCAAACTCGCCAGCCCGTCTTCCTCTGTCTCCTAACCCTCACTATTTACCCATCATTCCATATTCCCCTCCTATTGTGTGATACTTCTCCCACCTTCTAGATTGTAAGCTCTTCTGGGCAGGGTGTCACTGTCTGTGTTTGCCTGTCATTTGCAACCCCTATTAAATGTACAGCACTTCATAATATGTTGGCGCTATAAAAATCCTGTTTAATAATAAAAATAATAACCTGGTAGATAAAAATAGGTTTTATATCTTTATATTGCACATATCAGTCAGTGACAAGGAACCTTTTCAAAGCTACCACTGTCAACCTACTGCTGAAAGTGCATGTTTCAGGGCCCCTTCTGTAATTATTGATTAGGTGACTGACCGAGTTCAAGCTTGCGAATATAAGCTGCCCTGACATTCCATATATGCTTACTTGTTCTGGGTTATTGACTCCCCAATTAGCATCGGAATCTGCCCCTTATAATATAAGTCAATGATGGAAGATTCCTCATAGGTCCCCTATAAATCCAAATGCTCCAATAGTCAGTAAGCCTCAACAATCATACATACATATTATTTGTCTCCACCCATGAGGATCTTCCATTCCTCACCAGCGTCACATATGAGTGGTGGGAAAGTATTAAAAAAAGAAAGGGAGAAGAGAAAAACCCAATGCCTTGATGGGACTGAAACCCCAAACCATGGAACTACCAGTCAGCATCACCATTGTACCTCTGATCTGGCCACAGCTTTGCTTTAATAATCCCATATTGCAGATCAAAAGTAAACATTTCAGGAGTGCATCATATATAAATACCTTTAAAGTGGACCTGTCAGTACCTGTGAAGGGTTCTTTATTGTAAAACTATCACAGCCTTCTAATAGATCCAGTTTTACCAAACAGATTTATTAGGAGTTTCAGAATATTTAAAGATGACAAGCCATCAATGATCCCTATATTTATAAAGGGAGCCTTTCTGTAATTATTATGTATAATGTATATTGTTACAGGAACATAACACCCGCTAATAAACTGCTGTAGGGAAACATTCACCTGCAATAACCTCTTAGTAATGTAACAAGTCTGGGTAAATCTGTTACAGCAATAGCAATAGCATTTTCCCATAAAAATGTTTCATTGAGCTCCAGTCATTGATTTTTCCTGGGATGGGATGATGTCATCAGTCTGCTGCAAGCAGGAGGAGCATTTCCTCAATCTTTTCTCTCTCATTGATCAGACTGCAACATTGTAACTTTGTAGCACTCTACAAGGTGGGAGGGTGCATCAGGGGCTGATGTTTAGCAAATGCCCCAAGTGTTGAGTGTGTACAGGTCTCTTACAGTATGGGGAGGACGAGCAGGAGGGATCCAGCTGCATCCCCAAGGAAAACAGTGGCAGTCCTAAGCTGTGGGTCGGTCAGTGATCCGGAGGGACTGATCAGTGAGCAATGTGCAGGGACAGTTGTACGGACACATAAATGTTCGTCTTGTTCACTGAAAACTAGAACGTGTACACAGCTTAGCTCGCTGTACAATAAATCCCACTGAAGGCCACTACAGCAGCTTCCATTGAGCCTCCTCCAGCCCTTCATGGCCACCAACACAGGCCATATGGCTGCTTTGCTCAATCCTCCCCCAACAACATTGTATCAGAGTTTGCACCATGAACTTGTTTAATATTCTCTCAGATGCATTTCTCATCAAGACGCATTTATGATTTATTTTATCATTTCCAGTAGACACATGTCCTACACCAGCCAGGAATACGCACACGCTCGATGCGTCAGATAAACTTAAACGAACCCAGACGATCAGCGAGGTAATTAAATGCAGGGAAAACGCTCACCATCGAGTATCTGAGAGGTATACGCACACTCTGTCGGAAATAATGGAACACGGAGTTACATTTGTCTTGTTGATTATGACAGCCGAGATTTGTCATAAATGGTTTTTCTCCAGGGAGGATCGGACACAAGAGGAGGCGGAGAGCGGCGGGGAAAATAATAACACATACACTGCATTCCACCAGGGATTTCGGCTCTTCTGGCTTGAGAGTGTCCGCTCTTAGAAAACACATTTTCCGCTTGCAGTAATGGACATTGTTGTGCATTTTAGAGTTTTTCAAAGACCCCATTGGTCAGATAGAAACTGAAAGGGCATTGGAGGAAAACGTTGCGTATGGGACTGCATATCCTGCATTGGTGGAGTTTTATGGAAAATGGAAATGGCTCAGCCTGATTTCCACCTTACGAGGGCCCCATGCCGTGTATCACTTCCAAAGTGCCAAATGCAATAGGGGACAATGGAGAACAGCGATGTTTCCCAAAGTACCCTGTTTGCCATGGATGCCACAGTCAGGGCCATCAGGGGGAACAAGGGGTAATTTTGTACCAGGCTCTGATCAAAACAACTAGACTTGCAATGCTGGAAATTTAAGACATAGCAAAAAGGGGCCCAGGAAGATTATCTAGAATGGGGCCCAATGATGATTGATGAATGTCCTGGCCGTAGTGAAAGTCAATAGATCACGTACTGGCACTGTTTAAAGTCAAGGCCACAATGAGAAATTTCTGGGCCCCATAGATAAACTTGAGCCACCTTACCCTATCCTAAGCATTACAAAAATTAAGCTGATTTTATCAGGACCTGGTACAGGAGTATCCATTGTATCATCTGATGGTAACCTTGTTTAAAGAATTCATGTGAATGGAGCCTTTTTTTTATCACAAGACCTCTTTGCCCCATTGTTGACCCTGCCCCTTACATGGTGGCCCATTAAAGCCTCCCTAACCCTAAATAAAAATTTAACCCTCACTTTAATTTGTATCCAATCAGACCCTGGCATGGTACAGTTGTTGATAGATCTAAAGAATCTTGAACCATCAGAATGTAAAGCTGCGTACACACTTCCAATTTTTATCGTTGGAAATGAACGACGAACGAACGACGAACGATCGATTGGGCAAAAATCGTTTATAAAAAAAGTAGACGCGGACGAACGAGGATAGTCGTTGGAAATGAACGACCGGACCGGCGGATCGGATTGGACGACGATCGTTGACCATCTATCGTGTGTACGGTCGGTCATTGATCGTCCATGGTCTGAGCATGCGCGGTGAACGAACGTTCGCTCACTTCCTGTGGTGCACGTCACTTCCTGTATCGTTCAAACGATCGCATCTATCGTGTGTACAATATCTGCGAACGATCGTGTCGTTATCTGTATGTACAGGATCGGTGCTATACGATCGTTCGCAGATATCGTGCAGGATCGTTCGTCGTTCTTTTACCAACGATAATAATTGGAAGTGTGTACGTAGCTTAAGATTTCCATTCTGAAGATCACCGAAAATCCTATTTTTGCTTACAGTAATTCTCGCTTACAGTTTGCTCAGATCACTCAACATAAACGGCACAGAGGTGCATGCTGGGAAATCTCCCAGGGCAGCTGCTTTGCATATTTCTTTCACAGTAGGAGGGCGACCTTTTTACCATCTTCTGTCGGTCTAAAAATAAAAACCTGAAAATATCTTCTGATCACATCTGCTGCAATACAAAAAGCATCACAATACCAAATGCCCAATAAATAAGAGACCATACCGGGGTGTGCAGATTGGAGGGAAGGGGTCTGTATATGGGGCTACAAAAATTGCACCTTCCTTATCTGTTTCTTCTCTTTCTGTATCTCTGCTCAGTTTAACTCATGGAGTCAGACTAATACTCTTAAAAAAAAATGTTGATTCTCCAGTTTTATTAAAGAACAATGTGTGCAGTGTGAATTCCCTGCAGCTATGGATTCAGATATTGCAGGTCTGCAGCGTTGGCACAAAGTCTGTGCGGTAATGTATAAAACGAGCAGCGTTTAGACCGAGAATGTGACTGTTGGGATTTATAATGGGAGGGCAGATTTGGTTATAAAAATAAACTGTCTGCAATTGGGCTATACCTAGGGGTGACCTTGTTACTGCTGCAGTACCACTGCTGGCCTGAAGGGGTATACAGACACCTGCTGCACAACCCTCAGTGGGTTGGAGGTTCTCTGCAGGACTGGAAACCCAATTAAATGACATGATTTGTAGATCTCAAACCAGCAGACTCATGCAGTCTTCTTTGCAGTCACTAACTGTCTACATGCACTTCCGTAATGGCTCCATGGCCTTTCTCATAGTGTGGCCCCTGATGGTGACACAAGTGGACCATGCTGGACCATGTGTGCTGAATCAGACATTTGTAGTCCCCATCAGAAGATATTGTGATGACTACTCAGAAAATTGAATTTTGATATTACATTAATATGCTAAAATTTATATGGGATTTTATTGATTGGGTTTCCCAAATATGTTGTGCCATGTCTACAGGAATACCCTGGATGTACAGAAATTGTGCTTGGGATTTCAGACTCATAAATCTTCAGTTATTTGTAACAATATTATTAAGGAAAGGAAATATTATCACAACATAAGTCCAACTAAAAGACAAAAAAAAGTGTGAAAAATATATGCAGCCCAAAAGCTGAGGTTGGTCCAGAGGAAGGCAAAAACAACATGGCACAATGGAATGGCAAAACACCTGGATTCAGGACAGGGTGCTCCCTGTCCTACAATGTGAGGATTAAATGTTTGGGGTGCCCCATAGACTAACCCCAAAGCATAAATACCTGGGCAACTTACCTGCCCTAATTTCTGCACTGTCCAGCATTGTTGCTGGGTGGCTGGTCCCGTACTGACCAAGTTTCTGGATTCATCAGTGCTATGCTTCTGCAGTTTGTCCACCAGAGGTGCTGTGGTGACCATAGAGTAGGATAGGTGTACACACAGCTGAAGGTCACTTAGTAACTTATCAGCTCTGTCTCCTGATTGGCCAAAAAAAGTTGCACCTGCTCAATCCACCTTGCTCATGAAAGTTTTAGTTTCCTAGCTCCTGTTTCTACATTATCAACCTTGATTTAAATGACCTCTTATCACCTGCCAGGACTGACCCCGGTCTGATCTTTCACCTTGATCTTGCTCTGACCCTGGATACCATATCTGACTGTTGTGTACAACCATTTACTCTGGCCCTGCCTTACTCCTGCCTGTATTTTGGTTGACATTTGCTACCCTTTGGCCTCCTTTCGTCCTATGGGCAACTGGACCTCCATTAATCCTGGTTTCCCTTCCTTTGTCCTGGGGCATCTCTGTGCCAGGATTATGTATCTACCCTCCTGAGGCCACAATGGGGCTTGGCTATGGGTGAAGCTTCCATATTCCGATTGGGGAATTGGTCTCCAGTAAGCACTGAAATTGGATCAGAGCTTTACATTAACATGGTATATGTGGACTTTTTTTCCAAATTCACCTGAGAATTCACCTGAGGTTGATCCTTTGTGAAATGACTGCGCGGTTAGCGCGACTACAATGTGATTAGTTCAGCTAGTGACGACTTCGCCTGAGCTCTGCCAAGGTAATTAAGAAAAAGTAAAACCTCTGTATACGTCCTTGGCTGTAGGCACCGAATCATCCACCTTACACATGGAGGGGGCCACTGATAGTTGATTACCAAATGAAACCGTGTGTAATGAGACGAACGGCAGAGCCTATCCCTTGTTACCGTTCCCAGCTCTGTCGTCTCAGCTGTTGGCTTTCTGCTCCAGTGGCCTTTCACACCGGAGCAATGCGTCGCTTTGTCACAGGTCTCAATTCCAGCTCCGCAGCATGCACCGTGATGGACCCATCCATGGTAATGCATCTGTATGTTCTGGTAGAGACAAAGCCTGAATAAAAGCATTTATGGCACCATAAAGTACGTCATGCTAAGGTATGCTAAAGTGGCTCTCATCCAATATAACACCTTAAAGTGCAGCTGTTCTATACCTTCCTATAAAAGCCCATCTGTCCAGCAAAAGTGCACATTACCCGGGCTGGAATAAATCATACAATAATGGCGGAGAAACTTACAATCGGCAGATTTAATCCATGTGACCTAATGACAGACTGCATTGTATTTGTCATTTTTGATTTTGCCAATTTAAGAACTCTTTAAATGATTTTGCATCTCGATGAGTCAGGCTCAGAGGGTGCATCAGAATTATAATGGCCCTGCATTTCCTCTGAATGGCTACCAGCAGGAAGTTGGTCCAAAAATGAAAGTGTCATATTCCAAATATAAATAATCAGCTTCTGCAGGAAGCCTGTGCTGTATTTATTTACCACGCACTGGAAACCATTATATCAGTTTTATAAACAGTCATGGGATATTTTGTATAGTACAATTACAATAAGGTTCCTTTTAGGATAAAAATTAATTTCTGTTACCAGGCACTTTGTGATATTTACAATAAAACCAGAATGTCCTGCTGTAGAAAAGGACCCTTGCTTTCTGGTGGTCTCTCTGCAGAGGTCCTGCACTTCCCTAGCTCAGAGCCAGAGTTCTTCAAACACCAAAGTTTTTACTTCCTGCTCATTGGGAATGTTGAGTTCCCATATTGCGCTATTCCTGCATTGCATTTAGCTTATTTAAAACTGAAAGTTTAATGGGGCTTTAACCAATATTGTGAGTTCACCTGGCATGGCAATCAAGGTGTAAAAAAGCGCATAAAAATGGAAAAGCAATAGCAGCTCTCGCCTTGTATTAGCAACAGTCATGTTCTGGCTAAAGGCTACCAAACTCCTAGATCACTTTTACCCCTCAACCCCTCTTTAAAATTTTAATGCATATAGGGGCGTACACACACGTGCAACCTTTGTTACATCCACCTTCCCCATATGAATGCTTGTAGGGGCGCACACACATATTTAACATATATTACATCCCCCTTCCCCATACGAAAACATACAGGGGCGCGCACACATGTGCAACACATATTACATCCCCCTTCCCCATATGAATGCTTGTAGGGGCGCACACACACGTGCAACACATATTACACCCCCTTCCCCCATATGAATGCATGTAGGGGTGCACACATATATACCATATATTACATCCCTCTTCCCCATATAAACGCATATAGGGGCGTACACACATGTGCAACCCATATTACATCCCCCTTCCCTATATGAATGCTTGTAGGGACGCACACACATATATAACATATATTACATCCCCCTTCCCCATATAAACGCGTACAGGGGCGCGCACACATGTGCAACACATATTACGTATCCTTAGTATAGTAATAATTGCAGGGGCTTCATTTATGGCAAACTCCAAACTGATCAGCTGGGAAAGTTTTATATGAAGTGCGTCCTGCAGACAATTTTGGGTTTTCTATTTATTTGCTGTTTCATGAACCCACCCAATTCTATAACTTGACATATTTTGTTTCCATTTATTCAGCATATTCTCATTTTTTACATTTAAAAATGATTTTGGAATAATTTTGTGCACTAAAATTAAATGCAGATTATTTTAAAGCAGGCTCTGTGCTTGGCTTGGGGTCCCTGACAAACTCCACCTGAGCATTGGTCATTCGGTCAGCAGGCCCTGAGCTTTATAATATGCTTGTCCTTGACAGATATAGCGTATGGTGCCTAGGGACAGATGGTGCTATGTATAGCCATTTAGTACTCTGCAAATCTGGCTGGTGGTCTATCAAGCTGCCCACTTACCAAAATGAAATATCGCCATGCACGTGATAATTCCCTGAGCTTATGAATAAATATGGTGATTGTGCACCAAGGAAATCTAACAAAAACTGTATTTTCCATGTACATGATTGGATTGCTAAAGTCAGCTTCATCTCATGTATAAGGCTAAGTGAAATAACCCTTACAATGAGATAAATCCCTTTCCTAAGTGAACAGTCTGCATCGGCCTTGATATAACGCGTCCGAGGAGAACTCAACCAACACTATATAGCATAAGGTTCAGCTGTGCTGGTCGGATTTGCTGAGCCACTCACAATGCAATTTTGGACAAATTTGCTTTTCTAATAATTTTTTTAAATTATTATTTTATTTTTATTTAAATTATTTCAATGGGATCCAAATTCAACTACAAAACAATCCACACATGGGGATTAATATGAGCGAGCTGTCGGCAAACCAGAGGCAAATTTGGCCAAGACTATTTTTGAATATTAGCATGCAGGTTCTCCACTTTCAGAAAAAATAAAATGTTTTGGGGATTTTGTAAAGTATGAAGCTCTTCACAGCCTCTATTTAAAAAGAAAAATCAATTTTTATATTCTATCAATCTTCTTTGCAGCATTTGAGTCCCCCGTGTCACGGCTTCATGTGGCGGATTGTCCCGGATCTGATATCTGTGTTTTGCAGAGCACGGCCGTCATTAATGTCCATATCCGCTTTGTGGTTGAATTTCTCATGTTACGGTTTAGTATCGAACGCTTTGGTCGAACATTCTCATCTCTTCTCCTTGTTATTGTATCTCCGCAACCTTTTACTGTATCACTTAATAGATCTTCCTGCAGGTGACACCATGGCAGCGTCCTCCATCCTTATCATCACCCCGCAGACCGCCCTGCCACGCTGCCCTCTAATATCAGATCATAAAATGACTATTTTTACCCTGAGTGATGCAGTCAGCAAACATCGCCCTTGTACCCCCGAGCTCGCTGATTGTCAGTGCACAATGAGGCGAAACTTTGCCTCCAGCACTTCCTGATTTTACTTTTCCTGAATCCCAATGTAAACTACTGGCCGTTGTCCAGAGCTGAAAATGTAGGGATGAGGGAGGGAGATGGCTGTATTTTTACATAAACTTTTTACAGTTTTTAAAAAAAAGAATGAAGCATTGTCACTGAGCACGAACATTGGCACTGAGAATCCCAGAGCGCAAGTCAGCAACATGGAAAATATATAATCTGTATATCATTCAGGATGCCAAAAAAAGGTGTAATTTTTTTTATTAAAATAATTGAAGCTTTGTCCTCACCCCCCTTTGTAAAAATAACAATCAGCCATTGTGGCCATTTTACTATTAACAGACATGTTTCTTAGCATCAGCTGATTTATATAGTGCCAATGAAACCTCACTGCCATGTTATCAAAGCCTATGAAAATCGTCACATTGACAGCGATCTCCATGGGAAATAGTAAAGACCTTTTTTAAACAAAACTGATTGGTTAGCGTGACAGTCAGCACTTTTCAGAAAATTGCAGAAATAGTAAATGGGCTGCATGTCCCACCTCCAAATGCGGAAAACTGTTGCTATATGGCAGCCTTTTCGGATCAAGAGGGAACCCTTGAAAAACCTTTCCAGTCTTCAGGGAACCCCCCCAGCTATATCTACTTTAATGAAAGTACATAGCGTACGTACATAGTGTGGTGGTCAGTGGGAATAATGTCATCCTTACAGATAGCCAAAAAGATTATTGGTGTCACTTAAACTAAGAGGTACAAACTGCTCATTGCTCAAGGAACCCCCAGCAACCTCTGAAGGAACCCGAATTTGGAAACACTGCCATATGGTGCTCATAGCACCACCATACAAAATATCCTAATAAGTGCACAAACCAGGACTTTCATCAGGAATTATTTTTATAAAAGCTGCAAATTTGAGAAGCAAAATTATTGGAGTCAGAGGAGCACAACACAACATATAAAAATGTTGTATAATTCTAATCTGGACACTTATAGACTGAGCAGAATGAAGTCACTGCATCTGATTAGTGAACTGCTGCATGGCCAAGTGTTCTATACTTTGGCATTAGAAAAAAAAAATCTAAGTAAGCAACAGTTATAATAAATATTATAATACAATATAAATAATAAATAGTAAAAAATATTATAAAATAACAATAATAAATAGTAATAATAAATATTATAATAAAATATAAATAATAAATAGTAATAAATATTATATTACAATATAAATAATAAATAGTAATACATAATATAATAAAGTATAAATATTAAATAGTAATAATATAATACAATATAAATAATAAATAGTAATAATAAATAAAATAATGCAATATAAATAATAAATAGTAATAAATAATATAATTAAATATAAATAATAATAATAAAAATAATAAATAGTAATAATAAATATGAAAAAACTTTAATCAGATCTCATCATTCCTCAATGTATCAGCAGGGACATTACACAGCATAATACTCCTCATACATTCATCAGGTTTAAATGTAGATTTTCATTTTCTGTCTATTTATAGATAAGAGAATTCCTCTCCTCCTTCTATTGTATATGAATTGGAGTTGTGGAGTGAAGTGGAATCTGTGAAGTTTTACCCCAGGAAGCGATCGGGGGAGGGAGTGGTGCTGGGATGAAGAATTGATAAATTTAGGCATTGTTAAGGCTTTTCCTGTCTAACCCTGCATCCTGTATTCACTATACAAACATTTCTCCCCCCCTCCAATATCACTGGATGACCCTCTAGGTAGCAGATCCCCCATCTATACTACACAATGCCTTTTGCAGCGATAAATCTTTATATAGTATTTTATTATTTTTAAAACCTGAAATATTTTAAAGTGGACCTGTCAATAACTGTACAAGTCTGAATGAGCACATTCCCGGCATGTAACATGTCATTGTTTAGCATTGGTATAACATTGAAAAACCATCTAAAGTTTTTTTGTTTTTTTTTTCAGTTTTTCCAATGATGAGATGATGTCATCAGTGTTCTGTAGGCAGGAAGAAGCATTTCCTCAATCTCCTATCCCCATTGATAATACTGCAACATTGTATCTTTGTAGGGTGATCTGTGTCTGATATAGCAATAACAACACCACCATGCTGTACAAATCCTGTGCAGAGAGCAGAGCTGTGGGAGGAGCCTAGCAGACCCACCCACTGTTGGCTCCCTGCAGAAAACCACAGAAGGGGCGGAGACAAGACCACTCACCCTGCACACTGTGAGAGAGCAGCAGTGACCGGTCTCTATACCAGGAATGAAACACACAAAGCACAATAAGAATCTACATTTAGTCAATATTTGCTTATGGGAAAGTGCAGATTTAAATGACAAGATTGTATTTAGATTCACAGATCAATAATCAGTCCCTAATGTGTTTTAATATTTGTACCTAACCCCCCCCCCCCCACACACCTCTACCCTATCAGCGCTGTACCAGAACATGATTTATCCGGGGAGCTGTGAGCTCAGCCGCCATGTGATCCTGAAATCATCTTACATGAATCATTTGGCATCTCTGCACCCGGATCGCGGCACCATCTCTCCAGAATTTTAATGGCCCTCTCAGACCTGCTCATCTCAGTGCATGAGTGGGCTGCCGCGGATAGGGCCCCATTGTGAACACGGCAAGGAGAAGGCGCAGAAAATAAATTCTTTCATTTTCCCTGAGCTGAAGGGTAATTGTGCTGATGTACAAAGCCAACACACAAATCCCGGCTCAGATCTGTGCTCGGCCCTAATCTGCAGCCTTTGATGAGTTATACGATAGACTTCAACGTCCGGCTGGTGGTCGAGGAGTGTAAAAGGGGCCTTGTAGCCGTGAGCGTTTCAAAAAATACGGCCGCCAAATAAAAGCCGCCTCACAGCGCAGTGACCTTCATTTTGACTGGTAAACAACAACAGTTCCACACACCTGCAATACGTGCACAGCGCACAGATGTGAGCCATCTGTTCAAAAAACATTGTGTGCGTCCGGTTTTGGGTGGGCTGCCAGCGTTTTTAAAAGAAAAGCACTGTTATAATGCAACACACAATAATGCATGAAACACCTAACCTGCATGCAGTAACGCATCCCAATGCACCGGACAGGTATCGGGGAGGGGGCCTGAAAAAATGCAAACTCAGCATTGTCCAGCGGCTCTGCGCGAGTCCTTGGTAATCCGATTTATAGGCAGATTTGGGGGTTTTATAAGAAATAGCACGCGAATAATGTCCCTGAGAACTTCCACCCACTAATCCTTTTATATGAAACTTTCCCAGTGTCAATGGATAGAAAGTGAAGGGGACGCACAACAACAATAATCTGGGATGGAGAAAGTAACCTGCAGAGGACAAAGTACAACAAAAAGTTCCAATAGTGCGACTTATGGTGAATAATGAGATGTAATATAATGACAAATCTGTGATAGTGAACACTGACGATGAATATGGACTGTGGACCTTCTATATCGGTGTTTTCCCACTTACTACCATAGGGGAATCCATAAAATAACTTTCAGGTCTTCAGGGAACCCCTTCTATAATTATTATACCCACAGATCACATTATATTAGTGGGGTGGTCAGTGGGAAGAATTCCTCCTACGTTGCTGGCCAGTGGGAAGAATGTCACCCTTACAGATAGCCAAAAACATCATTGGGGTCACTTATACTGACCCGAGGGGTGCAAACTGCTCCAGGAACCCCCAGCAACCTCTGGAGGACCCCTGGTGGAAAATCACTGCCCTATATTTATCCATCATAGTAAATTCTGACTCTAAACCCTCTGCCTGTATTGGGAAGATTCACTGTACACACATAACTGTGATCAATGTCTCTGCTAGTAGTTCCCGCACTGATGTTGACACTGATGGGATAATATTCTTGTATAGAATTTTATAATAACACATAATATATAACACATAACTTCTCTGCTGTAAACCGAAATGCCAGTGCTTGGCTCAACTTCTATCATCACAGAATGGGATATAGATCATCGCATGCAGCTCCTTAACATAATATTAAAACCCAGATTTACTGATTTCAGTATTGGAGGATGTTTTATCCGATCCCTACAGAATATATCATTGATGGGTTGTATGCAGGACCTATAGAAGGTATCAATACCCAATTACATTGTGTGAAGTCCCTATAGAAGGTATCAGAACATTGTATGAAGTCCCTATAGAAGATATCAGTACATTGTGTGAAGTCCCTATAGAAGGTATCAGTACATTGTGTGAAGTCCCTATAGAAGGTATCAGTGTCCAGTTGCATTGTATGTTATTCATAATAATTACAAACTTATATCTGCTCTAGGTAACATTATATACCATCCCTACATAACACATGAGTGCTGGGTTGTATCCGGGTCCTATAGAAGGTATCATTACCCAGATACATTGTATGGGGTCCCTATAGAAGGTATTAGTGCCCATTTACATTGTGTGCGGTCCTTATAAAATTTATCAGTAAAATTGTATCAAATCCTTCTAGATGATATCAGTGCTGGGTTTTGGTATTTAGTCCTTGCAGATTGTATCTGTGCAAGATTATATTATTGATTCTGGATTCGTCAGCATTTGTATTTATACTGTGTATGTATTGGTGAGGTTTATATATTGTGCAGTGTATAGATCATTAATGGTAAATACAATATGGTATGTTGTATGTATATTAAATGATTGGATTCTCTCTCTATATGTATATCAGTGATGAGTCCCATTACATGTAATAGATTTTTATATACCAGGTGCGGCATTGTAAAGAACCACTTGACAAGTTCCACCAACTTGTATCCCTTTGTGTGGCAGTCATGAGTTTCATTCTTTCTCTAGATCATTAGAAAGGTAACTGGTGGATCGCCAGCTCTTGTGGCACTACAATTTCCAGCAAGCTTTGGTCAGGCTACCAAGGCATCCTGGGATTTGTATTCCACAACAACTGGCAGTCTACCAGTTGCCTTGATATAGTAAGGAAAAGGGTACACAAATGCAATTCATTTACACAGACCACAACAGTAATTAACCAATGTGGGTGTCCCACCGACTCCAATCCCCCTGTGACCCCCAGTGACCATTCCTTAGCACCAGCCAAGTTCCTACCTGTCAGGGTCAGTCTCTGGTAGCTCCTGGGGGGCAGTTTGAGTCTCCTGTGCCCCCGTCTCCTCTTCTTTGCCCTCCTTCTCCTCGGTGCTGGCTTTGGGGGTCTCTTCGCTGGCCTGTAGGTGCTCTATAATGTTCTGCTGGTGCCAGGACGGGATGGCTCGATGCTGATGGACAGGGGTTGGTCCTGGCACCGGTGCCAGGATGTTGTGGACGGGGCTGTTGCTTTTCTTCAGTCCATTCCTGTCCCGTGAGTGGCTCTTTAGCCTATTGTGGACTGGGGTCCCTCTGTGCTCATATCCTTCCTGCTGGAGGCATCCTCCAGACCCTGGAGAACCCTGAGAAGGGTGACTGAACCACCTCCAGCGCAGCCTGAGAATCTGCTTGACATCAAAGTCTTTTTTCCCAGACACTGACATTGTGCGACGTGCAATCTACACCAACCTGCATCCGATTCCTCCAGTTCTGGATTAATTCAGCTTCTCTTTGCCTCTTGCATCACACCAGCAGATTGTAGCATCTCTGGCAATATGGGAAACATGCTGCTGGCACCTCCAACCCATGCTAAGCTGCTACTGTCAATGCTAACAGTGGAGGTGGGACAGCACAGTGCCTGGGGATGAGGTCACACCTAAACAAGTAAATCAGCTTATTACAAGCAAAGTAGCTGCAAGACCCCCACAGGCAGCTCTCAATGACTGAGGCGTTCTCATACCTAGCTCAGCCCCACATCATCTTCTGCTGAGAGCTCACAATGCAATTCACCATGCAAGCCAGCACATCACATCCAAGCAGCTCTGGCTGCATGCTGAATCCAGGGGACAGACATGGCTGTTTATCCAACATTTTCCTGACCTGTCCAAGGCTGTGGATTTATATTCAGAATAATGCATTTCCTAATTTATTATTTTTATTTCCCAGGGCAAGTGAATGTTTTTTTTTTTCTTTTTTGAGGGTTAATGGCTTAAATCTAAAAAAGAAATAAGCAAAATGATTTGAGAGAACAGACAAATCCAACATTCTTAGATTCATCTTTGATGAATGCATGATTTGGCCAGTCTGCACAGTATCATGCAAGGCGGCTGATTTACTAAAGGAATTTAGGGTGTACACTGAATTATCATCCTGTACTTTGCAAAATCACTTTGCAAAGAATACTCAAACACATCCAAAACAGATATAATTTTTTCTCTGCACATGATTAGGTGGCTGACCCCAGCAGAAAGTCAACATTTTCACTAAGTAATAAATCAGAGGTAAAGTATGAACCCAATCACTGAAAGCTCTAATAAACTAACATTGTCACTTCCATAAAGGTCATTGTTCAGACACTTCCTGTTATTGAATGCCAACTCTCTGTCTAGTGTGTCTTGATGTTGTCACAGAAGCTTCCTCATAAGACTACAAATGTCTCTTTGCACACGCATCACACAGCACCCCAATAAATGCCATGTAGCCACGGTTGGAGTGCACATTGTAAGGAGAGAGCTGGTCCCTTGTCTTATTCTGCTCTCTCCTCCAACATGTCTCCTATTTGCACATGGGCACTGCAGCACATCTGATTGGCTGCTTCAACTACTTCTCCCTCTCCCAGTCCTAACTCTGCTGAACAATTGATTGCAAGAGACACAGCAAGTCTACCAACAGCCTTTTTCTTCTTTTTATTCCTCTGTTTTTGTCTCTTTTTTTCTTCTCTATTTTTTTTCCTCTGATCCTCCTTTTCCCCTTCGCATTTCCTCTCCCTCTTCTTCTCTCTCTTCATTGTCTCCTCTTCTACCTCCCCCACACTTTCTCTCTTTCCTCCTCTTCCTTCAATCTTTCTCATACCTTTCTCACCCTTTCTCCTCTTTCTCCGCTCCTACTCTCGCCCCTTATTTATCTTCTCTTTCCTTTCCTTTCCTTTCCTTTCCTTTCCTTTCCTTTCCTTTCCTTTCCTTTCCTTTCCTTCTCCCAACAGATGGAAACAAAAATATATCACACTCAGCTGTCTGCACCTGGAGGTTACATGGGGACAGTATGAATACCATTTCCCTCTCTATAACCAGTCCTTACATAACACCGGGGACTAATTTTGAACAAATTTTTTGTTGACTTCAATTTTTAAGCTTATTTAAACTAAAATAGGTATGCTGATTCTGAAAGTGCAGTCAGTTTTCTTCTATCATGTCAGGTTTTTTCTCTACCGCTTATATTAATGTGATTACTGTAGCCTGGTTTTGTATTGGCTATTGATTTACATGCAAGAAAATGTGGTCAGAGGTTGTGCGCTGCTCTACATAGTGAATAAGCAAAATGTATTTTTCTACTTACACACATATTTCCTTTCTCTCAGATCATGTCTGGCTCTGCTGTTTCTCGTCATAAGAGACTAAACAACCCTGATATATTTTGTTATATCTGTGGCAGTTTCACCATTCCCAGTCAAAGAGCGAATATCAGCACATTCGTAGAGCAAGCCTATTTGGCATATTTCAAAGGTAAACTTGGTGATAAAGCTAAGTCTTGGGTCCTCATAAGGTGTGCAAATAGTGTGCCGAGGGTTTACGGATGTGGACAAAGGGAACAAGATAAGATGATAAGATGCCATTTGGTATACCTATGATTTGACGAGAGCCAGGAGATCATTTCAGTGACTTTTGTACAGTGTTACTTTTGTATAGTGAAAACTTCAGGATATAACAAGAAAAATAAATGTAACAGAGTCTACCATCCGCTATACGCCCAGTGGCTCATTCAGATGAAATCCCAGTGCCGGTTTTCGTTACACTACCCTCTCTTAAAGAACATGGTTATGGTGATGAACTAGATGACAACAATGATAAAGAGTTTGAAATTGAAGAGGACACTGTTCGTAAGGGATTTGAGTGATTTTGCACGTGATTTGGGACTATCGAAGAAGGCTTTAAAGCTCCTAACATCAAGAGTGCATGAGAAAAACATACTTGGAAATGGAACTAAGGTATCATACTTCCGAACCAGAAAAATTGGATTTCTGCAGTTCTTTAGAACCTGGTTTATATCTGGTTTATTGGAGGTATTGGGAATTCCAATCTATAACTCAACTGATTGGCGACTATTCATCAATAGCTCAAAGCGGAGCTTAAAGTGTGTCCTCCTTCACAATGGCAAATTTTTTGGGTCAGTCCCAATTGGCCATTCAGTTTCTCTTTGTAAAGAATATGCAGACATAAAGAGAGTTGTTGCAATATCACCAACACAATTGAGTCATCTGTGTTGACCTTAAAATGGTATGCTTCCTTCTTGGTCAGCAATGCAGATACACCAAGTATCCCTGTTATCTGTGCATGTGGGACAGCAGAGCGTGTGAGAGGCATTGGGTGGAAAGGAATTGTCCTCCAAGATCTGCCCTATCCATAAACCCACTGCCTGCTGTGAACATTAGCAACTGGCTGGGAAATGGTACTGGGAGCATTCCTAATGATGTTGGTTGTTAAAGTGGAAACTTTTAAGTTGCATGATCGGGCAAGACAGGCGATGTCCTATCTGCAAAATCCTACATAGCCATAGCTGCCCGATCGCTTTGGGTTATTGGCGAAAAGCTGAGCTGCGAATTCCAGCTATAGGTACCAGGTAAACTCGGCATTCCCGGCTTCCAATGCACGCGCCAGGGTCTTGTATGGTTATGTCATCCCAGCACGGCCAATCAAGATGGCCAAAGATCATCCAGAAGAAGAAGAATGGAAGGAAGATGACACTGCCTGGGGCTGGAACGTGGACAGGTGAGTTGGCCAGGTTTATTTCCACTTTAAGGGTGATACCCGTCTTGATAACCAGCAGAGAAAGGTTAGCAAGGTAAACATTTGGATGGCATCTAATTTGATGTTCTCCACTTGCTATTTTGTGACTTTAGCCAGCTGTTAACCCCTTATTGTTTGTCTTAAACTCAAGCTTGGACGTACAAACCTAATCCCTATATAAGAGGCATCACATTGCATTGTGTGTCATGGATAGTCTGTGATGCCAATACACAGGGGTAGGCTTCTGTTCATTTAAAGAAATGGTTTTACTATTAAGGATGTTAGTAAGCACATTATTATCAGTCAGCACGGTGGCTCAGTGGTTACCTCAGGTTCTAATCTCAGCCAGGAAACTATCTGCATGGAGTTTGCAGGTTCTCCCTGTGTTTGCGTGGGTTTCCTCCCACATTCCAAAAACATGCACTTAGGTTAAATAGCTCCCCCCAAAATTGACCTCAGATTGTCAATATGACTGAGGTAGGGGCATTAGATTGTGAGCTCCTTTGAGAAGCAGCCAGTGACATGACTATGGACTTTGTACAGTGCTCCGTAATATGATGGCGCTATATAAATACTGTATAATAATAAATTATCAGAATTTTTGGCTCCTGATATTTCTGCAGGTGCATCACTGGGGATCAATTCCCAATCAGAAATGTCCTCACATCTCATCTCAGTCCCCATCCGCTTGTGTTGGAATATTCAAATCAGCCCTAAAATAATCTGAGCGAAAATACTGAAATCTCCAAAAATATTCCTTCTGAGACAGCCGAGTCAGAAATGTCAGAGCGAGCGCAGAGTGTCACATGTGCAGCTGAATTAATCACCGGCGTATATTTAGACTCCACATTAGCCGAAAAATCCTGAAGACAGGGTGTTATTTTTTGCTTCACACGTCAGTGGCCGGAGGTGGCAGAATCGGGGGCCCGGTACTGAGATTATTTCATTACTGTACAGTCAGCCTGATCTATTTTCTAATTCCTCTCTCCCTTGTTCTTCTCTCCGGCTGCATTTGGTGTGCGCGAGTTACTCATTAGAAAAGCAAATCAGGTGAGATGGCAAATTTTAAGTTCATGAATTTTCCATGATTTGCAGGGAAGAAAGCAGAAGCAGCTCCTCTCCTGCTGAGAATTCTGTGTACAACATGATAGAGATCCTGTGAATGATACAAGAAATATAAAGCATGTGTATCCCGCCAAAACTGATTACTGGGGTGATATGGAAGCGTACCCTAACAATGGAATTCTATTTGCTTCCTTTTGGTCTGTTAACTATTCCATTGAAAGCTTATTAGTTTTATTGTTACTATTTTCCTCTGTAGACTACAAACCCGTCCCCATTATATTGTGGAACATAGGAAGATAGACTTGTCCTCTGGTGACAACTTCTCCTCCATACATACACTAACATGAGTGTTGTCACCCGAGGACAGGAATTTTGTCAGCAGTGGAGCCCTACAGACCATCATGCCAATATGAGATTTTTGGCTGAGGGTTATCAGTCTTGCCATGTACGCTGCAAGGACTATTCAAGTAGTCAGTAGAGTGGATGGTTGACATGGGAGACTTTTTCAGATGATATTTTCCTGTTGGATGCCAATGATATTCCACTACTGATACTTTTTGTAATTTTATTTCTATACTTCTAAGTACTGTGATCTGATGAAGCTGACGATGTTCTGCGAAACGCGTGGTGCTGTCAAAGGGCCAAGCTGATTATCATACACAGCGGTACTGTTTTGTTTCCAAAATCTTGTCTTGGTTTGAGATATAACCCTGCAGATTGTAGTCTGAGATTTAATGTAGTATTATATGATATATCAAGTATATCAACCATGTAAATAACTGTACATGTAGTCCCTGAGTTAGGGACATCCAACATACGGACAACTCCTAGATACGAACGGGGCTTCCCTGCTCGTTCGAGGCATTATAGGGGGAGGCCAGCAGTTTGCATGACTTGCAGAAGAAATCTTTTACTAAACAAAGCTCAGGTTGTGGGTGATCTTAAGGACTGAGCTCTTCTGCAACATCTTGTAACTCTTTAATGACCAAGACAAACTCTGCAGTTGTTTCTTTTTGCATATCAAAGTGCAACTAGCTCCAGAAGTTAATGATGTTAATGATAATGCCTGGGCTCCATAAAGTTTTTTTTTTTTTTTTTTTTTTTTGCTTTGTTTGTGATTTACTCACAGACAGAATTTTTTACAGTAACTGACACTGCCTACTAATATGTTCAAACATCTGTCCTAATTTATTAAAATGTTGTACCTGTTCCGACTTACATACAAATTCAACTTAGGAACAAACCTACAGTCCCTATCTCGTAATGTAACCCAGGAACAATTTGTATACTTAGGTGATTTTGATATGACATACATGTATTGTGCCTTTTAAAACTTGTGATTGAGATAAATGTTTTATGTTTAATATATACAATAAAATAAAACATTTTAACATATGATGTTATTCATTTAAAACCCCCTATACATTACCAATAATACTTATAATTGTTAGGGGGTCTTTGCTGTATCATTTAGTGTGTGCCATCCTGGGGCACTCCTTTGATGGTGATTATTTTAATTTTGGCAGCAGAAAGTGTAGAATTTTATGGGGAAATGTCTTCTACTACTATTTACATATTCATCAGAACTGATGGGTGAATATCTTCAGGTGCTGGGTAATTATAACATTTAAAGAGAGCTTTTAGAATCCAACATAAGCCCCCCCATTTTTGGCGATTGGATGTGGTGAAGTGGCCCTATCCCTCAACACTGGTACTCCCAGAATAGGGCCCAATGTGCATCACCAGTCATCACCACCTAGTGGACTAATTAGGATTGACAGCAGCAGTAAAAAGCCTTTATTCCCAACATCACTTTAACTTTGTTTTACAGGAATAAATGTAAATTATTTCACACATGTGAACAATTAGTTTGAAAAGATAGCAGTCAAAGACTTGTAATGTAAATGTAAATTCCATGAAACATGAATATTTGCCGAAATTTCATGCTAATCCAGTTAAAAAAAAACCTGGGCAATTTTGCTTTACCCTAATCATGAGCGATGATCGCTGCAGGAAATAAACATGCATGTGCAAGTGCCCTGACACTGTAATGAGCAATCATCCTTTTTTGTCGGCTGAAGGTTCGTAATTAAAACACAGGTGCGCTCAGCTCACAGGAGCTCTTTATGTGTTATATCACATTGAGATGTTCTGGTAATAAAATTGCTGCATAATCGATATACAAATTCCCATTACTCTTTGACATTTCAAGACTTAAGTTTCATTCATAGGATGAGCAAGTTCTAAGACCACAAAAAGTTCACGTCTGTAACCCCTTCCTGATACTTGCTATATGTGTGCACCATTTGTGTCCATTCTTGCCCTCATAAAAGAGGTGCATGGGGTTGATGTGATTGCAGAACTGGCTATGAGGACAAGTAAAATGGGTTCAGGTCTATCCAAATCTTCCTGGTGTGGTGCATTGCCGAAACCTGTGCATTACCACAGCCCAATGTAACACAAGCTGTGCACATTAGCTATTCATTAGCAATGGCACCCCAATTCATAAACTCAATGTGCCCCCAACACACAGTGCATCACAATGCATGGCAATACAAATTAATAGAGATGCTGGATCACATGTTGAGTTTTTTATCCATTATGATGCACTGGCAGCCCGCTAGAGTGGTAAAAGGTAAAGTCACTTACCTTTAACCTGTCCCTCGATCAATGTACATACTACTCCCAGCGAATCCCGTGCTGTCTTGGCTTCTGTCTTCTTTCTTGGGGTTGCCATTATGTCCCATACCTCCATCATCTTCCAGGTTCCTGATGATGTCATCTGATTAGATGTCGATCTCACTTTGCACATGTGTGAGATTGAGCGCTTGTTAATTTACATTCCCCCACCTCCTAGAGTGTAAGCTCTTCTGGGCACGGCCCTCTCCTTTTCCTGTGCCATTGTCTGTATCTGTCATTTGGAACCCCTATTTAGTGTACAGCGCTGCATAATATGTTAGCGCTATATAAATCCTGTTTATTAATAATAATAATAATAATAATAATAATTGGAGGAATACCCCTGATGACAGACTGGGCACGTGATGGGTTATGATATTTAGGAACTGTTTTTAAGAAGACATACCCCAATTTCCCCAGTTAATGCAGCTCATTGCTAAAGTAGAAGGTTCACTTACTGTGTCTGGGTCCCACCTCTCCATTTCCCCAAATCACTAACTATATGTATGTGAAAATGCACCTGTAATAGATAAATGTAGGAACACATTCACCTTATTTCATCCTCCATGAAGGCACCTAGGTGAGGATGATGTCACTGCTTTCCCAGGTATATTCCTGTAGAACCCGGAGCGGGTGAAATCCCCAAAGAAAAGAGCCCACTTACAAAATTCCACCTGCCCTGTGTTAATAGGACTCCAATTTCATCAACACACCCATAAATTCGGAAGATGGGGGTAAGGTGAGTATAACCCTATCTATCCTTCACAGGTATGTGATTCGTCCCATTGGCACCATTTCCAGGTACAAGGGGCCCAACCAATGGTGCAGATGTGCCTATGCCTTCCCTTCTCTTTTAATGTAATTCTTCTTTGGATCCAAAAGAATCTAACAGCCAATAGGGAGTGCCCATGTGATGCAGGCAGTGATGTGAATGTATATAGAAAAAGAAAGAAGTCCTAAAACCAGAATGTCACATGATCATGAATTTTGGAAAGTAAGTGGAGCATTTAGATGGGGTTAATTCTTTTTCTTATGGTAGAGATTACCTTAAAGAGTGAAGTTTAAATAATCCCTCGTGATGAGTGTGCCACAAATTTCCTTTGCTCAGGTATTTTCTTTTATAGGGGGACAATGCTGTGTTTCTTTCTCCTAATTATGTGTTGTTATCCTATTAATGGAGGTTACAAGTCATTATTTCAAAATGCAAGATATTGACCCGGTCCACTGTTGTCATCAATAGGAAACCCACCCTGAGACATGCCATGCAGCCATTACCCGAGTGTGTGTGGCTGCAAAGAGGATGCCGGAGCTGAGTGACACAAAGATTAATAAATGATGAAAAATAAACTAATATTTTAATTAAAATCTATGACGACCGTCCATCATGTGCAAGAGAAAATAAAATCTCATTCAGTTAAAGTTTATAACTCCTTTATTTCTGAGTATTCTGTAAACCGTCACAGATTACGCGGGCTTTTATGGCACTTCCATGAGCATGTGCAGCCTCTTGTCACATGATACTCAAGCAGGGTGCGCATGTCATTTTGCTTTGGGTTACAGATTGGTGAAAAGTGCTGATCCCTCCCATTCCCGAATCTGAAAAATTCTTAGTTAAAGTGTAGAAGTTTTAATATCCTCCGAAGGGGTTTGAACATCCTAATAAGTAGCTTTTGCTTAATAAAAGTGACAGCCAGCGGGAAGAAGAATCATTGCAAACAGCACAAATAATAAAATTCTGCAGAAGCCTCGGTGGAAAATAGCAGCTCAGTAATGTAGTGGTGAGAAAGGCACCGAGAAATACCTTGTGTGCTGGACCGTAATACAATTCGGTACAACTTGATTAAAGTTTATAAATAGCTCAAAGGAGCAATAAAACATTTTGTGCTACCGAGGAAAAGCTGCTGCCGGTGTCATCTTACCCAATCAGCAGAAACAAAAAAAATTCTATTACAGAATAAATAAATGAGAAGATTTACAGCAAAGAGTAACAGAGACAGCAGCCTAAGAGTACAAAAAGTATACAGAAGTTCCATATAATAATAATAATAATAATAATAATATACAATGACTTTTATGGAGCCTCCTCAGACGTTTAAACTTTATTGTAGTGTGGGGGAAGAGGAGGTTCATTATACCGGTAGTGCTTGGAGTTAAAAAGCTTCATACATTTTATTGTAGTACAAGTATATAGGGGGCCTCATGGATTATCATTGTATACAAGTATAGAGGAGGCTCCATACATTTTACTATAGTACGGGTATAGGGGGGTACAGAATATTATAGTATGGGTATTGGGGAGTATAGATTATTATAGTATGGGTATTGGGGAGTATAGATTATTGTAGTATGGGTATAGGGGAGGCCATGTACAGATTATTATAGTGTGGGTATAAAGGAGGTCATGTACTTATTATTATAGTATGGGTATAGGGGAGGCCACGTACAGATTATTATAGTATGGGTATAGGGGAGGCCA
>NC_092871.1:1831769-1833547 GCF_032062135.1 Pyxicephalus adspersus | reverse complement strand
GTACAGATTATTATAGTATGGGTATAGGGGAGGCCACGTACAAATTATTATAGTATAGGTATCGGGGAGCCTAGTACAGTATATGACAAGTAGGCTCCGTAGACGTCCATAGTTCTGTACTTTGGCGTTTGTCTGAACTCTGAAAAGAATGAAAGGTTCTGCAGTCGTAGCCCTGATGGCTGTATGTATCTAATATAAAATGATTAATATATGCATGGTTAGATGTATTATTAATATATCTTTATTCATTTATTATTTATCTTTTATTCTGAAGGCCCTGTAGGAGGCCACTTTTGTTCATTTTTTTCCTGTGTGTGTTTTAAGTCGTGGCCTGCTCGGGGGGACGAAGATGTTCCTCATATTATCTGGCGGTATTAATAGTTGGTCCGGCTCCCCTTGTCGTCTGTTCTTTGACAATAAATAATGCATGAGCCAGCGTGTGCGCTGCGGACATTGTATTCTCTTCTGATCCCTCATCAATCTCTTCATTACACCTTCCAGCTCTGGGTCCCCGGTCCCCGTACAATGTGCAGCCGTCCTTAAATGAGATTACAGCAAGGTAATCACTTCTTCCCAAACATTCTAATTTGTTGGGCCGTGGAGGACCCTTGGAGTGAATAACGCGGCTTTTATCCTTACTGCGGCAAGAAACAGTCACATGACTCGGGAACCAGCTGCCGCTTTCATCTGCCTACGGGGCTGGTTATGAAAGGCCAGAAATGATATTTTGCTGATTTATTTCCATGGGAGATACCCAGCAGTTTCACTTTTTATTGAACTGCTCTGGGCAATTTATTTCTCTATTTCCAGGAAAAACATTTATTATACAGATTTATGAAAAAAATTTCATCAACCAAATTTTGGATGTTTTTGGGCACCCTAAATGTGCAGTAAATATACCCAGCTAGGCCAAAAAATAAAGTCACATACTGCAATATTTCATTGGATCGCCTTTCGCTCCGCACACATTCACCTAGTATCAGGTTAGCATTCATTATCCCCCAGGATTTTTTAATATTGATGGGAGAGTCAGAGCTGTGTAAAGTTCATCCCAAAGATTCTCAGTGAGGTTCAGGTCTGGATTCCGTAATGGTCAATCCATGTATGACAATGGTATCTCGTGTTCCCCGATTCATTTATTCACAACTTTGGTAAGATGAATACTGGCAATGTCATCTTGGAATATGCCTGAGCCATCAGGAAAAAAAATCAATTGATGGAAAAACCTGGAAATTATGTATATTCAGGAAGTCGGCTTTTGTGCACATAGCATTGGTGAACCCGTAAACTTCACCAACTGAGGAAACCCCAGATCATAATGCTGCCCCCACAGGAACCCCAGATCATACCACTGCCCCCACAGGCACCTCAGATCATAACGCTGCCCTCACAGGCACCCCAGACCAATATACTGCCCCCACAGGTACCCCAGATCATAACACTGCCCCCACAGGAACCCCAAATCATAACACTGCCCCGACAGGCTCCCCAGATCATAACACTGCCCCCACAGGCACCCCAGATCCTAACACTGCGCCCAGAGGCACCCCAGATCATAACCCTGCCCCCACAGGCACCCCAGATCATAACCCTGCCCCCACATGCACCCCAGATCATTACGCTGCCCCTATAGGTACCCCAGATCATAACTCTGCCCCCACAGGCACCCCAAATTAATAACACTGCCCCACAGGCAGCCAGATCCTAACACTACCCCCACAGGCACCCCAGATCATAACGCTGCCCCCACAGGCACCCCAGATCCTAACACTGCCCCC
>NC_092871.1:1799762-1831753 GCF_032062135.1 Pyxicephalus adspersus | reverse complement strand
CTGCCCCCACAGGCACCCCAGATCCTAACGCTGCCCCTACAGGTACCCCAGATCATACCACTGCCCCCACAGGAACCCTAGATCATAACACTGCCCCCACAGGCACCCCAGATCATAACATTGCCCCCTTAAGCACCCCAGATCATAACACTGCCCCTACAGACACCCCAGAACATAACCCTGCCCCCACAGGAACCCCAGATCATAACCCTGCCCCCACAGGCACCCCAGATCCTAAAACTGCGCCCAAAAGCTTGGGGACATCTGTGATTCTCTGGACTGAAGTCAGCAATAAACTCTTGGACCTTCCAAATATCAACCAACAGTACATTCTATGTATATGAGGGGAATACGACTGTGACAACTGTGTCCCCACAGGCCCCCCAGATCATAACACTGCCCCCACAGGAACCCCAGATCATAACACTGCCCCGACAAACACCCCAGATCATAACACTGCCCCCACAGGAACCCCAGATCATAACACTGCCCCCACAGGTAGCCCATATCATAACACTGCCTCCACAGGCACCCCAGATCATAACACTGCCCCCACAGGCACCCTAAATTATAGCACTGCCCCAGAGGCACCCCAGATAATAACACTGCCCCAGAGGCACCCCAGATAATAACACAGATCCCACAGGAGAAGTGGTTTTGGAGAACCAGTAACCCAGTAGGAGTAACACCTGTGGTTCCTTAAAGTCAGCAATAAACTCTTAGATCTTCCATCTATAAACCAACAATTCATCTATACATGTTATGACTGTCACCATTTATATTTGTTTCCAGCCTCAAGTTTGACTTTGTGAACTGTGCTTTATCTGTGCTGGGAAATGAAACTCTGATTTAACTGTATTTTGTACCTCGTCTAAATATACTTGAAAAAACAAATCTCTTGTGACAAAAACTGTTTTATTAACCTTTCTTTCTTTCTTTCTTTTAAAAAATGTGAAATATGTACATTTTTTATTGAACTTTTTGTTGCCATCGTTTAACAAGATCCAAGTGGTTTTGTATTTGTTGCACTTTTTTTTTCTTATGGAAACATGCTCAGGTTAATGTGGCTGCTGCCGTATATAAAAAAATGTAAACCTTGTTTCATCATTTTTTATTTAATGTGCAAAAGAAGACAAATGACCAGAAAATACACAAATAAGCAAAACAAGAAAAAAAAAAGCAAAAATTGCTTTGTCAATGCGGTAAATTTAAATTTTGCACATAATAAATTGTTTTTTAAAAAACTAGATGAATAATCCATTTTAGCGATGTAAGGTACTTCAGATCTGAGTTGAGTTAGACTTGGATTGATGGTATTCCCCCCTCCTTTTGTGTGCTGCTTCACCCACCTCTTAGAATTTAGGTTCTTGTCCCACTTACCTTTCTGCCCTGATAAAAAAAAATCCCCCCCTAGCTGGTCTCTTTCCTCTCTCTCCAATGACCTACGAATGGCTTCCTCACTCATAACCTCATCACACGCACAGCTCCAAGACCTTTCTAGAGCTGCCCCCACTCTCTGGAATGGTCTTCCTCGTCCTATTCGGCTTGCTCCTACTTTCTGCTCATTTTAAAGAGCCCTCAAAACCAAACGCTTCCCCCTCACCTACCCGTCTTCTTCTTCCTCCTAAACCCTCACCACTTCCCACCATTCCATATCCCCCTCCTATTGAGTGATACTTCCCCCTCGGCCTAGATTGTAAGCTCTTCGGGGCAGGGTCCTCGCCTCCTATGTCACTGTCTGTATCTGTCTGTCATATGCAACCCTTATTTAATGTACAACGCTGCGTAATATGTTGGAGCTACACAAATACTGAATAATAATAATCATATGCCAACCATGGATTAGAGAATCTGGGCAATCCGAGTTCTGATCCAACATTTCTCTACCTGTCATTGGCAGCAGGATGGATTGTCTGAGCCCTGTTCATCATTGACAGATTGCACAAGTCAAATCTGAATCAGAATTTTACTATTACCAGTGAAAAAAACACTTTTCTGGATATGCAGCCCAATTTTCTGTTTGTATTTAAACTTGGTCATTTGGAGCGGTGCCCACCTACAACTGGTTATATATATTGATGACTACCTACACCTACCTATTCCCTGTGCCTAGGGCTACCATCAGAAATCTCTGGGCCTCGACCTACCCAACTTCCTTCCCCCCCATGTCCAAAAGTTCTAGAGTTGCAAAAGCTGAAAAACAGCTTTGAAAGCTTGAAATAACTTTGAGGTCTCAGGGAACCCATTCTATAATTAGTATGGAGGTCAGTGGGAAGAATTCCTCTTACATTGATGGCCAGTGGGAAGAATGTCACCCTTACAGATAGCCAAAAACATAATTGGGGTCACTTATACTGACCTGAGAGGTGCAAACTGCTCATAGCTAGGAACCCCCAGCATCCTCTGGAGGAACCCTGGTTGGAAGACATTGATAGGTAAGTAGCCATAAATGCCATTTTAGTTTTGCAGCCAGACACAGAGCTCCTCCAATCAAAGCCCTGAATGTCGGGGGATGTGAAACATGTTATTTATCCATACTGACATGACAGCACAAGCCATGTGAGATTATATAGTGACCTCACTTTTATTATTCTGCTAATATTTAGGGTTTATTTTCTTTCCGTTTTTATAAAGTTTGGCACCGCCTGCACTGACCACCTGAACACACAACCATCCTTAGGGGGATTTGAGGTCATAAAGTTGTTTTAGCTCTTGTTTCCAATGGGGGGGGGATGCAGCAGAGTCCCTCCAGTTCCCCCTTCTGCATAGAACTGAACAGTATAGTGTGTACAGCGCTCATTCATTCTACCGTCACTGGAAAACAAAAGATCATTTCCGGTACAGAATCATCTAATAGCACAATGCAGCAATCGGCTCCTTTATTTCGCTTATCATTGGCGTCCCTAGAGTTTCCCTTTATTCTTTATCGGAAGGAATCAGAGGCGGTGTCAGCGAGGTGCCATTAAGATTAATAAAACCGAAGTGTCGCCCCTATTGGGTCCTTAGATCCAAGTTTGATAAATCGGTCCGGGCTCATATTTTTTTTTCTGAATACATTTCTTGCGGCAGATGGTTCGTTAAATGTAAATTTACATTTTTATGTGTGTGAATTTATCTAATATTGCCGCGTGTTATCTCCCAGCGCTGCCACCGGTTATATATCACGCCGCAGCTTTGCTGGAAGTCAGCACTTTGTCGTCTTACACACACCGCGCTATTTGTATATTGAGACGTCGGGGGAGGAGGTATTGTATACGGGGTATGGAGGTGACGGATTGCGGGGGAATGGCACTCCGGTTCCTTCTTGTCACACCCAGCATTATTCATTGAAATGGCCGAAAACGGCAGAAAGTTATCAATGGGAATATTGATCGGTAACATCATTTAAAAAAAATGTCAAAACAGCCAAAAATCAACCCGTTGTGTGTCTACGCAGAACAAGGCGACAGGTTCTCTTTAAGCAGGGATAAACAATAAGTGAGCAGTAACGGCTCCGCGCATTGTGTAGAATACACCATTGTCATCTTTTACATAAAATCCTTGTTTGTATCTCTGAAGCCACTTCCTGCCTATTACACTCCAGCAATGGCTGCCATGGCATTTCCCAGGCTGAGTTTCCTTGATGGCGACAACGCTGTGCCATGTCCGTGTGTTGGAAGTGCAAACCCTGCTCACAGGGATCTGGTTAGGAATCTGAAAAGTTGACATTCACCAGCTCTGTGTTTTCAACAACCATAATTCTGTAGCAAAGAATTTTGGTGAATGTCAGATTCACTGCTTTATAAACAGACATCATAGACTCCAGAAGCCCATCTGACGGGGTGACATTGCAAGGGGATAGTTGGGAAACAGGAATAGAATGTTATCACTTCATAGCAGGAAGAACTGAAACAAAGACCCTCATGGCAGGATCACCAGGGACTGATTGGTTTATTTTTCTGATTCCTTTTCTCAGTTTTACGCTATTTCTGACATCTATGGGGTCTATTTAAAAAACAGTGAATCTGACATTCACTGAAACATTCCCTGGTTTTGCAATGGCAGTCATTGATTCTTCACCAGAGAATGTTTCAGTGAATGTCAGATTCACTGCTTTATAAATAACTATTTCTGCTTCAGAGAAGGATTCCAAAAACAAACTTCTTTGCTCCGTTGCCAGCACCAATATCCTCACCCAATCCCCTTTCAGGTTTGGGATCTTTGACTAACGTGATTGGCCAGGCTGGACTGACGCGCATGCGCAGGAGTCCATTCACTCTCAGTAGTCAGCTATGCTGGGATCATTCACTGAGTGCATGCGCAGCCCAGTGTGCATTCAGCAAGGATTGCGATCAGGCGGTGGGATTGTTTTATTGCAGATAGGACATCGCCGGGCTCTGAATGGTCGCAATTTTTTGCTGTTTCAGTTCCGTTCTCCTGTAAGATATCCAAGCTGACTTCCTGACCTATCCAAAGTCTGGATTTTGTCTTCTGTGGCCCCTGGATGTTTCTCCTTCCTTCAGTCCCCCTGCTATTTTTTTCCAGGTGAGATCTACAGAAGCTTTTGCCGTATTCCTAATGAAGTCACCACAATTCCCCATTTTCCCTGGAGTGCACCTTTAACGTTTAGGAACTCCTTTCCAAACTTCCCCCATTTCCATATAAATTGGGATCGCTGCGTCTCTGCCTGACAGCGCCGGTCTTACAAAAAAATAAATAGGAGACATCAATCACGGCGCCAAGTTATTTGTGACCTGGAATAGAGAAGAATGGAAAGCTTTGTTGGCAGAGGGAGCGACGTTCGTCGCCGACCTCCCAGATTTCCTGTTATCTTCTTCTCTTCCGCCACGTTCCAGCCCGGCTACCAAAACAACATTCACGTCCTGGAATTTTCAAAAGGAGCGAAATGCAGCCAAGGCCGCCCCGAGTACCCAACGTATAATTGATTTTGTTCCTGGCGGCCCAGCTAGCTCCATCCAAAAACCAACCTAAGGTGGCCTGCCAGCTGCTGATTGGTCAGCCTGCCAGCGGCACGCCAAGGATCGATGGCGAAGTGCCAGGAAGAAGAATCGAGCATCGGCGTCCCCTCCCCCCCAGCGATAGACCGAGCCGTCTGGCGACTGATCCTCACAAATACAATTGTCCTCTCTGGGGAGGTTTTTGGACGACGGATAAAAACAAAAGATTTTTTTATCTTCGAGGCGGAAATCGTCTCTCGTCGCTCGCAGCCGCCTTTGTGGTCATTTTGTTTATTTAACATCTGGAAATAGAAACAGAGACACTGTCTTCCCTTCGCTTTTCCTTCATCTTTGTGTCAAAGTATTTTTGCTTTGCAGCTACGTGTTGGGGAAAGAGAAAAATTCTGTGAGACGTTGGGGTCGTGCTGCACAGCATTATGAATAAAAATAAAACTCAAAGGGGCCGAAATTTCAAGCCAATACAATAAAAAAAAAACATCTTTTGGTGCAATATTCACATTCAAGCCAGAGATTTCTATTGCAGTACCTCCTTTCTGCCACAAGATTCCCTCAGTCTGATACCTAGGATCATTTAACCCAACTGGTCCAGGACTCCAGCCTGTGAATGGATGGGGAATGGAAAAACAGCACAATCTCTCCTCCTATCACCATGCCCTGTGTCGGCACATTTGAGCCTCGTTGTATGGAAATAAATGAGCTCAAGGAGAACTAAATCTTAGAAAGGAAACTCATTGTGAACAGGCAGATTGATGCAAAAGAGACATTGCCTGTCCCTTCTGCAACAAACAAAAAAAAATATCTTATCCTTACTTGTGGAAAGTCCTCCATCCATCGACAAATGGTTCTTCCTCACGTCACCCAAACTTGCACTGTGAGAGATTGGGTGATGCGTAAAAAAAAAAAAACTACGCATGTTTGAGCACATAAGAGGAAAGCCTCTTGATGACGCATGCTCAATCTCAAACATGCGCAGAAAAGCAGCCCACAACCTCCTGGGATTTGTTACTCAAGTCTCCCAGGAGGCCCAGGTAGTAATGATTAAAGGGGTTGAGGGGCCACTTTAATGAAAATTTTGCTGCACATACAAAGCTCAGTACAATGAGTACTGTACAAAGAGTACAATGCCGGGCATACCTCCAAACCCCTGAGCTGTCTCTCATACACATGTGCAGGAGTTACACCAATCCCACCTGGCCAATCAGGATGGCTGAAGATTGTAATTGTCCTGTAGATTGTAAGCTCTTTGGGGCAGGGTCCTCTCCTCCTACCGCGTCACTGTCTGTATCTGTCTGTCATTTGAATGCCTGTTTATTGTACAGCGCTGCATTATCTGTTGGCACTATATAAATAAAGTTTAATAACAATAATGTTGGCAGATGATGGAATGAGGAAAGGTAAGTTTGGTTCTCTTTACCTGCTCCAGGTACGTCCAATAATATAATTATTTCCCATAATGTACCAGTGGATAAAGAGTTGGATTATTTGTGTCTGCCCGGTCTTTCTATTGGCTGACAAGTTCATCACCCGCCATGGCCAATGGGCCAATAGGTATAAGGCTAAATCCACATGGACGTGTGGGAGCGGTGAGGTCACTTCTTTGGAACCATGGCTGCTAGGAATGGGTGGTGGTGAATAAGCTGGAGTGAATGGCGCTGAATGCTCCTTTACTTTGAACAATCTGGTGGCTGCTTGCTGGTGAATTATAAACCAACCGGTGCTGCCCAGGGAATGCCAGGAAGCTCCGTGCCCAACAAACAAGAGGCAGATTCACATATTGGATAAATTGGAAGACCTCAGGATTCCGAGTCTCCATTGACTTATAAAGGACTCACATACAGTAGGTGCATCCAGGCCCATATTCTAGTCATGTGACCAGACTAGATGGATTTTTCCAAAGGGTGAATATTCCTTCATTATAATCATAATTCCCACATTTATAGCCGGATTTAATTGAATAATTGCTGGAGTTGGCAACTTTTCAGAATGTGCAATTTATGCTCAGTGAATGTTTTATTCATATGCACCTTATACCTGCCAGGTGCAGACATAACTAAATTCAGTGAATATTGAGGGAATCGATACCTTATCATTAGCAAATTCTGTTCCTAAAAACACGCTAACTGCTTTATCGGCAAGCGGCTGAATGTCTGCAATGCATGCACTGTGTGGATGGCTTGGTAATGCTGCGTGCACTCTGGAGCTGGAAGATCACATGCAGTCATTATCAGGGCCAGTAATTCAAAGTTTGTTTTTTTTATTACGGCATCTAAAATGTTTATCCCAACAATATAGTTATCCTTAGTACATTTTTTGGAAAAAGAATTATGGGACTTTAACAGCACGCATAATCCATAATATCATGACAATAGATCATACAATAGTAAAATAATAAAAATTTGCTTTATTAAAGACAATTAAAATACCATAAAAAACAATTAAAGGTCATATTTATATATCCAAATAGCTTTGTTGTCGCTAAAAACATTCTACGCGTTTCGCGGAGCACAGTCTGCTTCCTCAGGAAAATGGAGACCTTTAATAACACTTTGTTTCAGAAAAAAATACAAAGGCAAAAAACTTTACTAATCTCTTATTTCTCAACATAATTTTACCAAGACATTATCGTATTTTCATATCTTTATTTTATTTTGTACCTATAGTAATTAAGAATTAGGGAATTTCGCTGCTTATCAACTACATAATAGGCACAGAGTATTGGAAGGAAATATTTAACACCTCAAAATATTCACACAGTAAAAATGTTGCTAATAAACGAGGGAAAAGGAACAAAAGCAAACGATCAATAACCATGTCAAAATGTAATGCGCCCAAATTAATGGCGGAATCGCCCCGGCTGGGATCGTAAAATATTTTGCTGCAATATACATGAATAACATGCGTGTGCAGCCAGAGGGGCATTCATCACGCCAATGTGTGTGAATCACTGCGGTGGGAGATCACAGAGATGGCTGAAGGAAATACACTCTTTCTTCTTTGTGAAGCAAAACCCTGGCCGGGGGGCAGTGTGGGGGCAAATTATGGAGATGAATTAAAGGGAGAAACCGAAATACTAATAGAAAGAGATGGAGAAAGGATGGGGGGAGGGGGTGATACTTCCCAGCATCACCACAAAGACCAAAAAACGTAATAATAAAGAAAATTGATACATTTTAAAGGTAAGTTTTTTTTTTTTTGTTTTTGTTTTTGTTTTTTTGTTTTTTGTATATTTTATCCAAAAAAAATTACCATGAAAGACATTTATTTGCATGTCCTGCTCAAAGAACATTCACTGAACCCTTCACAAACCGAACCCCGGCACCAATACCCTGCAGTGACGTTATTACAAAAGAAAGTAAAATTTTCACTATGTCAATGAGGCTTCCCTTCATTTTGTGCAGAAGGATTTAAAAAAAAATTCCCTTGTACATCATTGGGTGAATAACAAACAAGTAGCTGTGCTGGAATAAGTGAATGATGAGGTCTATTAGAACCATGCTGTCTCCCAGCATCTGAGTGAGAATAATAGTATCTGGTGAGAGAAGATTAAATTATCCTTTCTCCATAAAAAAAGTCAAATTTGTGCTCCCTCTGTAGACCCTAACGTCCTTCATTCTGTTAGCCAGGAGACCGGAGACAAACACATAAATTATCTCCTGTGCTTTGCCTTCAAATCCCTCCACAGCTCCTCCCCCACCTACCTACCTGATACACAAATCCCTCCACAGCTCCTCCCCCACCTACCTACCTGATACACAAATCCCTCCACAGCTCCTCCCCCACCTACCTACCTGATACACAAATCCTGTCTGTATCTGTCTGTCATTTGCAACCCCTATTTAATGTACAGCGCTGTGTAATATGTTGGTGCTATATAAATACAGTTTAAAAAAAAACAATATAGATGCCCATTGCTGTTTTAAATTGGAACATGCTAGTTGATTGGCTGATAATCCGGTACCCTCAGGATTTTGTTGGTCATGGAACAATAGGGATAAGCGGATCATGGATCAAGTGTGATCAGACAATTTTCTGTCTGCACTTTTTTGTAAAATTTTTGATAAGAATTGTGATTTTTTTTCCAATTTTTTTTTCCAATTTTGATGAGAATCAGGAGCATTTATTACTGAATACTTAATTATTACTGAATTTTTCTTTATTCACAGTGACAGCGGCATCCATGGCTGCATACATTGGGCCTGATTTATTAAAGCTCTCTAAGACTAGAGAAGATAGACTATCATGGGAGAACCTGGATGATCCAGCAAACCTGGAAAGGATCTGATCCTGGATTGAAAATATTTCCTAACTAATAGCATATGTTTTTTTAAAAATCCATTACAGGTTTGCTGGATCACCCAGATGATTCTTCCATCTTAGTCTTGGGAGCTTTGATAAATCAGACTCAGTAAGTTATATGCCATACAATTTATTACCTGAAGCTCTCGGTGTATGAAAATGGCATATTTTTTACAATTTGAGCAAAAATACAATTTGCTCATCCGTACTGAACAAGAATGCGGAGTGACAGGTGAAAAGAAAGTATTGAAGCCATAGGATATATATGACAGCCAAGCGGCTCATGTTTTATATGAATATCAGCAGCAATGTATTTCTCTGTGACTTCTCTCTTAGATTTCACATCCCAGGAAAGTGACCTCTCCCTTGTCCCGGTTTGGATTGTTGAATGACATTCCGGTCAGGTTTCAGGAAATGGCACATAAAAATATCTGGCTGGTGTTGTGTGACCTCCTGGTGACCGGAGACAAGGGTGACTGACAGTTCATTATAAATCTTGCACAGATTGCATCCTGCAGCACAGGAATCATTATTAATGGTGCCAACGTGTGCCAGGCATTGTACCAGCTGCTGCCTCCCTGCTGGAGGAGTCTGCATTATATTTATTCTTGACATTCACATGTTATCGATCATAGTAATGGGCATCAGTAAAATATAAGACTTAGATAATAAAGTTTTCATAAATGTCTGAACAAAACTATCAGCCAATCACAATCCCTTCCTGAATATTCATCTAAAGCAGACTTCATTTATGGGTTTCCCTTCACTTTCCATCCCAATGACAACTTTCACCAGAAGAATGAGATAATTATAATGTGGGTCTGTTCTTCCAGTGGGCCCTTTAAACCAACAAAAAGTAGCAGAAGCAATTCCATTCCTATGCATTTTACCATCTTCTGTGGCTTACAATGTTACTAATCTCTCATTGTGAAAAGGAAATCTAACCGCTTAGCTTCTTTGCTATTCTATTTTTCATTGTGGGCTGTTGTCTTGCAGGTAAGAAAATATTGAGAGTGTAAAATTGTCCCCTGTGGAGTGGATACATTGTCTGGTTGGGGCCCCTGGGGTCCCCCTGTGTGTGTGTGTGCTCCTGGATGGGGCTACATGCAGAAATAGCTCCAAACCTCTACATATCTGACATTGGGCAATGCCCAATACTATGTCCTGCTCTCTTCATTCACAAAGACCCCGCCTTAGGCCTGCTGCATGCAAAAGCAATGGGCCAGTGGGGGGTCTCTTTCCAAAGATATTCTCGCTTTAAATGATCAGTTCCCATACCAGTGAAGGCCACAAGGATGAAGTGAGGGAGCCAAAAGCACAATTTACTGCTTTCTGTCTAATTGAGGATTTTTGCACACATGTAGCTGTATGTCTCATCATCTCCGATCTATTCTGCGGTGTCCCCATACTTTTTCTCAGCTCTCCTTTTCTCGGCACCCCTCTACCATATCCCTGCCAACTGATTTCACTCTCTTCCTCTTGTAATTGTCTCCATTTCCCTGCACTGTGGCACAGATGATTCTTTACAATTTCCTCTACAAATTTTTAACTCTATTAGTGTAAAATTTTGAGGAAGTGTTTTGATTTAAAAGGCGTCAATTCAAAAGAATCTAAAATTGTGAGACTGTTCATTTTGCATGATGCTTCATACCAATATTCTGGGCGGAGTGTTTTTAATTTGCTGTATTATGTTCCAATTTTTAGCTTTCACTATTGGGTGTATCAATACCATTTATATCTTTTATTTATTGTGCGGTTAAAGTCCCAATTTGTGTCAGTTTTTTGCTTTGATTAGACTTTGTTGAATTGAATTCAATTTCAAGGGCAATAAATATACAATCACAGAAGGATTTCTCTTTCTAGAATTACTAGAATTCAGGTAGAATCAATATATTTTTTTTGCAGCGATAACAAAGCCAACTTTATCACATAGAAGTACATTGTACATCATTTTCAAATTGAATTTTGGTATAATTAAGGCTTGTGTTAGTTTTTTGTTTGTTAGTTTAGTTGTGGTGGATGAGGAAAAAAGGTTTCTAATTGTCCCAGAAAGCATTGAAGTGATTTTAGAACTAAATTAGTTGATTTTTCATGGAAAATCGAATATTTCTGGGAAATTTGGCTGACCTTAGTGTGGAAAACTGCTGGAAAATCATTGAAATCCAACTTCAGTTTAGACAAGGTCATATATTCATACTCAGCCTTATTGTACCCTAAGTATTCCTTGAATCCGGTATGATTTATAAAACGGCAGGAAAAGTCTATTTCCTGTAAAGCTAATAAAAGATTCCATTTCACTTTCAGCTTTACATCCTCAGGACATATGCATCCTCCCTCTCTTCTCACTTATTGCAGTTCTCTAATCAATGTCTCTGCACCCATTCTGATCCCACTTTCTTCTTTTCTGCACCATCAGTGTCTCCCTCCTTTCTACCCTGATCTATCACCAAAAATGTTTTTGCCCCTGGTCCATTATAGCACCCCTGCCCTCTACTATGCTTTCATCTATTACATGAATTAGCCGGACCACCGGGCCTGACCTTCCATAGATTAGACAGCTGCAGACAAATGAATGGAATGTCTTACAACACTCCATTCATATCAGAGCCACTGTACAGCTCCTCGCCATCATTCAGCCAGGCCCTGACCTCTCTATGTGTTTCCTGGAGAAAAAAACATAACTTCACATAAATGGAGAAAGTGTCAGAATAGGGATTCCTGTTCACGGGAGGAACCAAAGTTCATCCACAATCTGCTCATATTTCCTCCTCTTTACCCTTATATCCATATTCTGCTCCTGTTGCCCATTTTCCCCCCCTATAATTCTCAATCTGCTTTCCTCTTCTTTCCTGCCATCTACCAACAAATCACTTTGGCTGCCTTTATTCTGCCTCTTGTCATCCAGGTTTGCTCCTGATGTCCTTTCTTTACCCCTCCTTACCACAATCTGTTTTTGCCTCATTCTCTGTTTTGGATCTGTTCTCCTTCCATCCACAATCCAGTCCCTGATATAGAACTGTTGGCCTCCTTATCCTTATTGCTCATCTGCATAATGGTCTCACTCCATCATAAACTTTTAATTTCAAAGTCTTCCTCAGCTCAGTTTTTACTTTTATCTCATTCAATTCATCTTTCATATGCTTCAATTCCTTCCATTACCATATAAGTTGTCTTCCTCGTTCTCCTTGCCTCATGTCCTGCACATTTCCCTAGCCTTGTTTAAGTCCCTATTTAGATCCCACCTGTGCCCCTTCTCACTTGTCCAACCTCAAACACATATGTGCTTGCTGTTCTGCATTTAGCAAAGGAAGATCATATTAAATCTCCTTCCTTTGTGTCATCATCAGTGCATTACCATCCTCACTATCAGCAATGATGCCTCTTCCTTATCACATCCACTAAAACTTTCATTCCCCCCACAAACCTAAACTATTAGCGACTGCTCCTATCCACCATGACAGCACCTTTGTCTCAATACTGTGATTATCATCTTGATTCCCTATTACAATCAGATATCTTTTGTTTGCTCCAATTTTTCAGGACTAATTATATTTTGTGGAT
The DNA here is from genome assembly GCF_032062135.1 of Pyxicephalus adspersus. Lineage (NCBI taxonomy): Eukaryota > Metazoa > Chordata > Amphibia > Anura > Pyxicephalidae > Pyxicephalus > Pyxicephalus adspersus. The sequence goes on along the minus strand of NC_092871.1, from coordinate 1,818,938 downwards.
AAGCCATTGTAAGTTATTCAATTGGATTTCATTGCGTGTGGTCATATCCAGCGCCTGACCTTCAGTTCCCTTCCACCTTCCCCATCAGATCCAATTCCCAACCACCAGCATTAAAACCTCTCACCACCACCACCAGGATTACCTCTACCAAAATCAGCCCCCATCAGTTCCTATTCTTCACCATAATTCAGCCCCCAACCACCATTGCTCCAAAATCAAATGCCTCTCCCCCCATTATTTTCAGCTTTTTCTTTCTATTCTGAATGTCCATAAAGTCAGTTTAGGCTGAGATCAAATTGGAACAGTCAAAACATTTTGGTTTTGTTCATTGGCATGTGTGGTATAAACATTTATTTGTTCCCATTTTCATCTTTAATGACAATGATAATGCAATGGAAAATATTTCTAATGAAGTCATTTTAATTACATCCAAAGAAACTAAAAAAAAAGTAGCGACTAAAAATGCTTCCGGATGATTGGAAAAATAAAAAAACACATTTGTCACATAAAGAGCGATAACTGAAGCCGGCCTAAACAATTATAAGAGACATTCAGAGTAACTTGTGCCCACTCCCCAAATTAATCCGCTCCTGAATGGGCACACATTTTCTAGTAACCTTTAAAAGTAAGTAGGCGTGATGGAATAAAAGAAGAGCCCACTTACATTTTCTAAATTATTATTCCTACATCTGTTCCATGGATGTTGGTAATTAAAGGTGATGTTCCTAGTCTGGAGAATCATTGATTATTGACCCCTTCTGTGCCCCTTGGAGGCAATAGCTGTCAGTGCTAGGCAAATATTGGTACCCCCGACTGCAGATTATTAATAAGGCAACACAGAAAGGTACAAAAAACCTGCTGAGTAGGGGGAGGATCGAAGCAAACCTGCTGAAGAAACCCCCTCCTCCTTTTTATGCCACCCCTCCTAGGAGGGTAGAATTTGGTGAACCCATGGGACATTGGCACGTGACTGCATTCGGCCACAGGCCACCTTTAGGCTGTACAAAGACTGTAGTAACCATGTCCGTGCAAACTACATCATTGGGTTAATACATTTTAGGTTCACTAAGATATTTGCATGGGAGATCCTTCCTGATTAGATAGGAAGTTATTGATTGGTAAACCAAAATGATATTATGCAATCAGATCGTACATTGTGCAACCAGCTTAACTGGACCTTCCATCCCTACACTTTTTCTCCTTCATCATAATGGTGGAGCTCTACACTAGAGAAATTATGAAGTCTGAAATATAATGTACACCAGAGATTTGGGGTTCCTGGAGTGCAGAAGAAGAATCCAGAAGTACCTCCAGTCACCTTGTAATGTCAGTGTTAGAAGATGCTCATCTGTCCGGCGACTCCGTGCTGTGCACCATCGCAGTATAAAAAACACTGTTTGTTCTGCCCAGCAATGTATTTTGCAGCAGCCAGGAGGACTAAGAGTGCAGCAGCCCCTGATTCCCTTTAGCCGTGCAGCCTGATGAATTTATGGCATCCCCAGCATCCATTGTTAGGCTGTGCACAGTTGAAGGGGATTCTAGTCTAGTCCTGACTCAGTCCTGTGCTGCTATTGGCTGCTGGGACTTTAAAGCCTCTCTGCTCCCAATCACCTGTGTGTATTCATCTGATGTACTGTCACCGACCTTGCCTGTTCCTGACCTATCGTTTGTATGCAGCCTGGACCGACCTTTTGCCTGTGACCCCGACTCTGCTTGTGTGTTGCCCTTGAGTATGTTTGGTGGACAGATATTTTGTGTATGACCTCTGCTCTGTATTCTGGACTTGGCTTTGTTGGAATCTTGGTACTGTTTTATCTGTGGGCTCCTTGTCCTCTGCCAGCCCATTCCCAGACACCATCCCATGCGCAGTAAGTCCTTGGGGAAACCATGGGCTGGGAGACGCAACCAGTCTCCTGGGGCTGAGCAGGGGCTGCTATAGGTGAAGACTGCGGTGCAAGATTGGGGAACTGGTCTCTGGTGAGGCCGGTGCTGACCTTACAGTCAGATATTGCAGGCCATTCATAGCTAATTCTGCATCCAAGAACCATCTTATCATGAATCCACTTCTGTACAGTACCAATACCAATGTGCAATACCAATATCACTTCTTGTCCAGGAGACAAAACATGAAATGAGAGGAAGTCTCTCCAAAGGGAGGGCAATCCATTGTTAGCCAAGATAACAGATGTGCCAATTGACAGAATGATTCTTTCTATTATTCCATTATGTTGGAAACCTATTTGGAAAAATCTTGTTCTGAGTTTCTGGGTATGCACACCTGTAGTGCCCATTATGGGGGAATCCTACCATACGTGTGCTGAGTTCCCGGGTCTGTACACCCGATGTGCCCATTATAAAAGGGTTTCACCATTCCTACACTGAGTTCCTGGGTCTGTACACCTGATGTGCCCATTATGAGGAATTCCTGCCATCACTTTAGCCATAAGTCATATATAGCAGCCAGTCCGTGTAATGCTGGATCATTGGTTGTCCCTGCATTGGAGCTATAAGATTTACCATTTGGGAGATCTGATAGCATTGTCATGGTGGAAAGCTTTGATGATGTGATTATCCTTCTAGACCAGGAGTTTCCAATTCCAGTCCACAAGGGCCAGGATCTGCCGCCATTTTTAGTATTTCTCAGTCGGCAAACACTTTGTGTTATTTATAAAGAACTCTAAATTCACTTTCATCATACGAATATCCTGGGCAGGATGACCCTTTTTAGGACTGAAGTTGGACCGTCTATAACACCCCTGTACAGTTCTTAGTATCATTGAGCCATTTTGGGTTTTTTTCCTTCTTCTGGCTTAAATCATTAAATTAGTTTTAGAAGCTATGAAAGTGACTTTTGTTCAGTTTATTTGTAGATTTGCTCAGAGCGCTGGCTTCTCCCTGTGTACAATACATATTAGAAGATATTGTCAGCAGAATTGATTGCAGAACTTGCCATGAGCTCTGCCCGCTGCCATTGTTTCATCAGAAATATTAAACGTCTCCCCTGTGGGTCGGAGCCCTCCCTTATTAATGCGCTACATAAACAAGAAGCCGATAACATTATGAGCCGAGGTCCCTGAGCACTCATATCCCCACACCACGATGTGTAGATTAAACAAAATCACATAATTAATTTTTATTATTGCTTGTGTGCCACAGAGGAAATAAAACGCGTAGCTTCCACTGACCCCCCCATGCAATATTCATGGTCACTCCCAGCATGCACTGCACAGATATACACTAAGTCAATGTCACCCCAATAGACTGAAGAAATGTAAACAGTAAAATGCAATGCAATGCAAGAGTGGATTGGTGGTATAAGAAGTCAAGAAATGCAACCGGCTCACATCATGTGACCCCTAGTCCTCATTTGACTCCTCCCGTCTATCAAAAGTTGTCAGATCACATTAGCTGGGGGAAATGTCCTAAAGAAAATAGTTAGTATGCATCAACGGTCTTTGCAAATGCAGATATTAACTTTTAAATGAAGCAATGAAATTAAAACGTGGCTGCACATAGCCTATGTAGAGGCCAGGGCTGTGGGAGGAGCCCAGAAGCCACACCCTCTACAGGCTGCAGCCACAAGGTGGGCGGGAACAAGACCAATCTCCCTGCACATAGAGAGAGAGGAGCAGTGACTGGTCTGAATTACAGGAAGCTGCCTGGATAGATGGAAAGTGTTACACAGGATTACTCACCTCTTAGAATGTAACCTCTTCTAATCTGATAGAAAAATTCACCACTAGCAGCTTTTTTTGCTCCACCAATGATCTACTAATGACTTCCACTTTATCACAAGCACGGCTCCAAGACTTTTCTAGAGCTGCCCCGACTCTCTGGAATGGTATTCTTCATCATATTTGGCTTGCTCTTCATTTCAACACATTTAAAACCCAACTTTTCAAACTTGTCTACCCGTCTTCCTCCGCCTCCTAAACCCTCACTACTTACCCACCGCTCCATACCCACCTCTTATTGTGTGATAATTCCCCCACCTACTAGATTGTAAGCTCTTCGGGGCAGGGTCCTCCTCCTGTGTCACTGTCTGTATCTGTCTGTCATTTGCATTCCCTATTTATTGTACAGCACTACGTAATATGTTGGTGCTATAAAAATAGTATAAAAGAAAGAATACACTTGGCTCTTGTATTTAGAGAAGATTTACTTATCCCGCAGTTTAGCTCTAACATGACAAACATGAGTTCTGGGGAGTCGGGGCAGCTCTAGAAAAGTCTTGGAGCCGTGCCTGTGATGAGGTTATGAGTGAGGAAGTCATTAGGAGGTCGTTGGAGGAGCGGAGAGAGCGGCTGGGGGAAATTTTACTATCAGGGCAGAAAAGTAAATGGGACAAGAGCTGTGGAGGGATTTGTATATCAGGTAGGTAGAGGAGGAGCTGTGGAGGGATTTGAAGGCAAAGCACAGGAGATTATTTGAGAGAGGCAGTAGAAAAAGGCAATTACCACCTATAAAGCTGCGTATCACAGGCTGCTTTATTGTGTTCTGGAGGAACCCTCTCTGGGTGGGAATATATATTGCAAAGATTAGATCGGGGGGCCGTATAAGTACAAAATGGCACATTACAGCCCTACTGAACTCTGAGTTTAAATCAGCAAAATGCATTCCAGGTGCATCAAAATAAAAAATGTGCAAAGCCTTACAGTTGGTTAAAGCAGCAGCTTCACAGTATAAAAGCATCCTGCAGAGAAATACTTGTTCTCGGTGTACAAGCAGTGGCCTTTCTGCAGAGATCTAACCCCCTGCCTGATAACCTAGTGCAATGAGTTTATGGCCACTTTATTATCCACGGAGTGCCATATCCAAACTTCCTTTGCATAACTAGTATCACAAATAAATTAGACTTCAATACCAGCACTGCCTGTTTGGCCCTATTAAAGAATTGCCCTTACAAGAACATGTGGCAGTGAGCAGTACTAATGTATTTAATAGATGAAATATACTTTGTAAGTGGTAATGGTAACAATCTTCGGTTAGGGGTTTAGATGATATGGGGGATTCTGTTTGTAACTGAAGGTCTTATTGTTGTTGTTCAATGTTGATGCCAGTCTTGTAATTCCTGAGGAAGCAGATCCTGCGAAATGCGTCAGAGACTGGGTGAGCATCATATGTATACACAATAAAAAATCAGTCTGACCCCATTAGTCCAACCGGCCAGCCTGTGGCTGCAGGCCACTTACATATCTATTATCAGGACTTATTTAAACCTTTCTTCAAGCTTGCTTGTTCCTAAGGACCCTGAGTCCTGTAATGACATGATTTTATCTTCTGTTTAGTACTTACCTTACACCAATAACAAGATTTTTCAGGGTTTCATTGGGGCTTTGATATTCTCTCTGAAGAAGCAGGGTATTCCCGCGAAACGCGTTGGAACTGAACATTGCTTTTTTTCTATTTTCGTACCTACTTTGGATAACTATGAATACTAATGTGACGTTACCAAAATTGTTTGGGTATTTTAACTGTTAATGTGCCACACAACTTCTTGTTTTGGTCTTTACGTTTACCTTTGGGCTTTTATGGTATATATTTGTGTAAATAAGGGAGATGGCTACCGAACAAATGGTATACCAGAAGGGAATCCTCCAAACCTTTTGTTTTTATCCTACACAATTAAAAATATATAATTCATTTTAATGTATGAATAAATTATAATTTTGGAAGTAATGGAGAATGTGAGTAATTAAGGGGGCGCCTTTAATTGCCATTAATTGCCATTATTTGGTGATATTAGTTATGGTTTTGGCCACTTGGCCAGTAGTGGTAATGGCTGGAAAATAGCAACAATAAGAACATAATTTAGGCAAACAGATTTATTGGTTAACAATTTAAGCTATCCTTAAAACTTGTTAAATTTTTATCTATGACAGGTGAACAAAAAAGTGGAGAACAATTTCTGCTCTCTAGTTAATCTATTAAATGGGCCCCATATAAATCATAGGATCGAATTCTGCAAAGTCCCTTGAATGACAGTGAGAATTTTGTACAAAGATGGGGAATCAGGGAAAACAATTAATAAATAAGTGGTTATCTTCTAATGATTTATATATTTGTGACATTACACCTCAGTAACACAGATTATACATGAGAGTATTCCAGCCAAGACACCCAGTCAGCCCTTCTCAAGGTGATCTGCCGTCTACACGGATGAATATTGCCGGCGTCTCAGGTTAAAGTCTTGCTTGGTAATTGTGGGCGGTAATCACACTCACTTGACATAAACTCATTGCCATTAAATTCGGTTATTCAGAATTAATTGCGTGCAGAACAGCAATACAGAGCTCAGCCGGCTGCTGAATATGGCCTTTGGAAAATGAAGAGCCGTCATCATAGTATCACCGACATGAATAGCGCTATCTGCTTCACAGAAAAGTGCTCAACATTAGGAGGGAATATCCTCTGATCCTGGCCGAAAACACCTGACACTGATATAAAGGAGAGCTAAAGTCACAATTTATTTATAAGGATTTATATAGCGCCAACATATTACGCAGCGCTGTACATTAAATAGGGGTTGCAAAGAATAATAATTGAAGATCAACAAGCACAGAATCATATATGAGTGATGTATATTTTACAAAGTGCTCATCTGCGCAATGGTGATGTTCAGCTCTTTGCAATTAACTGTGTTACCTTATGCTGTCAATCTGTGTAAAGGCTGCTGGTGGCTGTCGCTATCTCTGACTGAACACTAGAGGGCAGCAGAGTGGCTGCAATGTCAGCTCCCTGCCTATAAGAAAACTCCATGTCCCATGATTCCTTGCATTGTGTGTCATAAATGTAGTGGTCACACTTTTAGTCTCAGCTCTCTACAGCAGTGGTCGCCAACCTTTTCGGACCTACGGACTAGTAAATGCACAGAATCCGGACTGCCAATGCGCAGGGAGCCGTGTGTCACTCAGAAGGAAACAAACTTCCCCCATAATGACGTAGTCCGCAGCTCTGTCCGGTGCACCCCAATGGGGTCCTTCTTTTGAACCCACTGGGGAGCGCACCAGCCACAGCTTGGGACCACCAAAATTGCGGTTGGCGACTCAACAGGACAATGGGTTGGCTACAAATGAGGAAATGGAGCATGAATTGTAGCCACAGGGATATGCAGCTCTCTGCAAAGGATAAAACGGAGTTATGGAGACACATGTTTCTAAATATCTTTCTTTTTCGGTGATCAGCTATGTTAGTGATGGGCAACAGTTCCGGGCAGTGGGCAGACTACCAGGCAGGTGACCCTCCTATGTCACCTCTCTGAGGAGTATGAGGGCAGAGGGTCAGCAATGATGAAGATGTCACCATTGTAGTGAATGGAGTTGACAACACTGCACAATGTGCACCGTAACTAGTGATCCAATTTTATCCGATTTTATCTCAGATTGAAAAAATGCTCACCATCTAATCTACCATCCATTGCATGAAGAATGAGATTAATCATCTATTCCTTGGCATCTGTGGGTACTTATACATTGTATATATATATATATACACAAATAAATACGCAATATAAAAGTTAAAAAACAAAAAAACAAAATAATAAGTAAATGAACTCATTGGTATAAAAACGAATAAAGACATTGAGATGTCACTCACATATTCATAGCTTCTGCCGCCATCAGTGGGGCCCTCGCCTGCACACTGTCCATACGTGATTGAAGCTCCCCTCCGACACGTTCCATTAGTATTGACTTCATCAAGTTATTTTAAAACAAAAGTCTCTGCAGATAAAAAAAAACATTAGTTTAATTTGTCCAGTATTGTAATGTCACTAAAGGTATGGGTCTGGTTTACAAAATTGTTTATAAATAAAGAGGAATTTTGTGTAATTGGTTATTGTGACCTGCAGAAAAATCACTAACAAAACAACTTATTGAAAAAAAAAATGAAATAATAAACGTCAAAGAAATCATTAAATGTTTAAAAACTTTTTGTTGCTGGCAGAGTTACATCAGATACAGGTCAAAGATCATCTGTAAGCAAGTGGAGACAATGGGTCTGATTTGTAAAAGCTCTCCAAGGCTGCCGAGGATACACTTTCATCAGTGGAGCTGGGTAATCCAGAAAACCTGGAATCGATCTGGTCCAAGATTGAAAACATTTATGATTAGAAGGTGAGATTAGAATAGGGAATGAAATTGGTGTTTGTTTGAGAACCAGGGGATAGTTCAGGGATTCCTAAGGTCAGGCAGTCAATCATTGCCTTTACCAGGACCAGTATGCCAGAATGGAACTCTTACCAGCTAATAGATATTTACAGAAAATGGACAAAAGTTTTCACCATCACACTTCTCCCATTCCAGAACCATGAACATTATTATGGTGTTGACAATCCTTATATTAATAGCTTGCATTTTTCTGGCCTGGATATCTACAATGGTTTAGAAGTGTGTTAGTAGTGGTTTGTGCCCTTTAAACCAAAAGAACAGGTTTGGTCCTGATGTTGGATGAGCAGACCTGACTCAAAAATCTGAATCATCCTAAAGGTGACGGACATTCCAGTTCTACAAACCAAACAGGTGACACTTTATTTTATAGAGCTGGCTTGGTACCCTGGTGCCAAGTCATGGGGGAACAGAAAGGGGTCCTCACCAGACTGTGACCACAAGGCTGGAAGAGCACTACAAGGCTGGAATTGTTTACAATGAAGTAGCATTAACAGAACCTTCCAATGGAGACACCTCAGCTATATCAGAGGAGTTCTGATCCTTTGGACCACATCTTATATATAAGTGTCTTGGGTCCCTTATACATATCAGCTCTATATGCAAATTGGGTAAGAACATGGCTCATATTGCAGCCATTAAAAGTCAGCAAATCTATGTACCAGGAGAGCAGATCTCAATAACTGTTTGGTGAACAAATAATAGAGAAGTATTTGAGGCCTTTCTATTTTTGCTTTCTGCAGTATTCTATCTCTATTTCCAAAGTCACCGCGTGCGACCTTTGTAAAAGTAAAACCCTCATTTTTTCAGAAATGTCAAACTAGCAAGTGGGCAGCCGGAGTACAATTGGAGGTTAATCAGCTCCTCTTCTGCCTGGTGCCTTTCCTCGCTGTGGCCCCAGTAGACCTCATTATCCTCTTCCCAGTGGCGGAGGAGCCTTCTGCAAGCGTTAAGCCGATCGATCCGGTCCCAGCGCTAAACCGGCAGACGAGTGACTTTAAATAAAAAAGCTGTATGAAGGTGACCAGAGGACTGGCGGAAACCTTCACAAGCTTTGAAGTGCCATTGTCAGGGGACCTTCGCCGTGCCTGACTTCGGATAAAAATTAACCGCTGAAATTGATACGGGGACTTGAAGAAACCGAATGAGGAGCATTGCATTAATGATAAAAAAAAAGTTTTACATATTGAAAGATTTCTAAGTCTCTGGACAGTGCAAAATGAATTTCTACACCATGTAATTCACAGATAAAAATGGAAGAAATGTTCATGAAATGAGTGCGATGCTACAATCGGGGGGCACTCGGTGCGCCTCTCTATAATGTCTGTTTTCATTTCTAGAAGTGTGTGATGATTTCCCGAGGGAGCTCAGCCAGGTCATGGAAACAGAAAGCTCAATCTGTGTTCTGTGTATCCATTTAGAGGAAGCTGCTGCTATTCTGAGGGGGAATCTGTAGGTAACTTGGCAAGGTTGCAATAACAGAATACGCAAAGCAAGCCTGGATGAATAAACTCCTGAAATGTGACAATAAAAACAGCAACAGCCCCATCTTTCATCATTAAAAAGCCATTTGGTTCCACTCAGTGACTTTTCCTGGGCTGAGATGATGTCATCAGTCTGCTGCAGGCAGGGGAAACATTTCCTCATTCTCTTTTCTCCAGTGATCAGACTGCAGCATTAAAATTTATTAGCAAGGTGAGAAGGTTCAAAGAAATCATTAAATGTTTAAAAACTTTTTGTTGCTGGCAGAGTTACATCAGATACAGGTCAAAGATCATCTGTAAGCAAGTGGAGACAATGGGTCTGATTTGTAAAAGCTCTCCAAGGCTGCCGAGGATACACTTTCATCAGTGGAGCTGGGTAATCCAGAAAACCTGGAATCGATCTGGTCCAAGATTGAAAACATTTATGATTAGAAGGTGAGATTAGAATAGGGAATGAAATTGGTGTTTGTTTGAGAACCAGGGGATAGTTCAGGGATTCCTAAGGTCAGGCAGTCAATCATTGCCTTTACCAGGACCAGTATGCCAGAATGGAACTCTTACCAGCTAATAGATATTTACAGAAAATGGACAAAAGTTTTCACCATCACACTTCTCCCATTCCAGAACCATGAACATTATTATGGTGTTGACAATCCTTATATTAATAGCTTGCATTTTTCTGGCCTGGATATCTACAATGGTTTAGAAGTGTGTTAGTAGTGGTTTGTGCCCTTTAAACCAAAAGAACAGGTTTGGTCCTGATGTTGGATGAGCAGACCTGACTCAAAAATCTGAATCATCCTAAAGGTGACGGACATTCCAGTTCTACAAACCAAACAGGTGACACTTTATTTTATAGAGCTGGCTTGGTACCCTGGTGCCAAGTCATGGGGGAACAGAAAGGGGTCCTCACCAGACTGTGACCACAAGGCTGGAAGAGCACTACAAGGCTGGAATTGTTTACAATGAAGTAGCATTAACAGAACCTTCCAATGGAGACACCTCAGCTATATCAGAGGAGTTCTGATCCTTTGGACCACATCTTATATATAAGTGTCTTGGGTCCCTTATACATATCAGCTCTATATCCAGTTGGGTAAGAACATGGCTCATATTGCAGCCATTAAAAGTCAGCAAATCTATGTACCAGGAGAGCAGATCTCAATAACTGTTTGGTGAACAAATAATAGAGAAGTATTTGAGGCCTTTCTATTTTTGCTTTCTGCAGTATTCTATCTCTATTTCCAAAGTCACTGCGTGCGACCTTTGTAAAAGTAAAACCCTCATTTTTTCAGAAATGTCAAACTAGCAAGTGGGCAGCCGGAGTACAATTGGAGGTTAATCAGCTCCTCTTCTGCCTGGTGCCTTTCCTCGCTGTGGCCCCAGTAGACCTCATTATCCTCTTCCCAGTGGCGGAGGAGCCTTCTGCAAGCGTTAAGCCGATCGATCCGGTCCCAGCGCTAAACCGGCAGACGAGTGACTTTAAATAAAAAAGCTGTATGAAGGTGACCAGAGGACTGGCGGAAACCTTCACAAGCTTTGAAGTGCCATTGTCAGGGGACCTTCGCCGCGCCTGACTTCGGATAAAAATTAACCGCTGAAATTGATACGGGGACTTGAAGAAACCGAATGAGGAGCATTGCATTAATGATAAAAAAAAAGTTTTACATATTGAAAGATTTCTAAGTCTCTGGACAGTGCAAAATGAATTTCTACACCATGTAATTCACAGATAAAAATGGAAGAAATGTTCATGAAATGAGTGCGATGCTACAATCGGGGGGCACTCGGTGCGCCTCTCTATAATGTCTGTTTTCATTTCTAGAAGTGTGTGATGATTTCCCGAGGGAGCTCAGCCAGGTCATGGAAACAGAAAGCTCAATCTGTGTTCTGTGTATCCATTTAGAGGAAGCTGCTGCTATTCTGAGGGGGAATCTGTAGGTAACTTGGCAAGGTTGCAATAACAGAATACGCAAAGCAAGCCTGGATGAATAAACTCCTGAAATGTGACAATAAAAACAGCAACAGCCCCATCTTTCATCATTAAAAAGCCATTTGGTTCCACTCAGTGACTTTTCCTGGGCTGAGATGATGTCATCAGTCTGCTGCAGGCAGGGGAAACATTTCCTCATTCTCTTTTCTCCAGTGATCAGACTGCAGCATTAAAATTTATTAGCAAGGTGAGAAGGTACAGCAAGGGCTGATCTGTGGCAGAACATAAACTCCACAGGCATCCGGATTTATATGGCAGCAGAAATTATATAGTGACCCTGGATGATGCCTGAATGAAAATGGCAAAGATTTAGCATGCTGACCTTAATCTGGTCCCCGATGCAAAAAATCAAGATTTGTTATCCAAATAGTCACCATCAGGAGCTTTTGGTTACCTCTGAACAGTACCTTGACTAATATAATTCTCTCCCTAAAATTATCTTGCCCCTTCTGTTTTGGGTATCTGTAGTGCACTTCCTGTGCCTTGGATCACCTATACAGGAACCAATCCCCTCTATAGAATATTGTAACTAGGGCAGGGGTGGGGGCAGATGAGGCAGTTCAGCAATATGTGCGTTTACAGCTCAGGGGGGGCAATTTTGGCCCAGCATTGCTTAGGATGAATTAGAGACAGGGACTATAGAAAGTATAAAATAATCCATTCGTATAGTATAATAAATTACAAATAGAAATGAGGAACAACAAAATCATCTTCATGTTGACACAAATGTGCTTTGTGAAGATTGTTATTGATTAAACCAAAGACAACAGAAAACCAAAATATTATTTTCATTCCTCCGCAGACCCTGGACGGCGCAGAAGTGGGCCGGTGTGCACTCGATTACCCAGAATGTCCCTCTGTGCTTTAAATCTCATTTAGAAGTGCTGGGAACACACAGGAGAGTTTGGGCCAATAAAACCTCACATCCATTATAAGGCGCAGCGGAGGGAACGTCCCCTGGGATCTCATCCATGAAGGGTGAACAGGATTTAATTTTCACATCTCAGAACTCCGCCGGTGCCATTTATGGTGGGAGGGGGCCAACGAGTTACAGCATTTATAAAGAAGGAAATGTTGATGTGAATCCGCTAACTGAGGGCAAGTGTCACCGCCGAGTGTTAAGAGGGAAATTATCGAGAATTAGATTTTTTTTTTGTTGCAGGAATGGGGAAGCTCAACGTGGGTAGTGCACAATTTCACCATTAATGATACACAACAGATATCCACACACAGAAGATTTATGGGATATGCCCTCTAACCTCCCCTTCATTTAATCTGCCCTCCAGCCTCCCCTTGCAATAAATCTGCCCTCCAGCCTCCTTTTCAGTCTTGCACAGTTGTATCGGCAGCTCTGGACGGAAATTGCTTCCTCTGATTTCACTGCACACAATGTACATTAGAGTCTGCAGCGAGTGATATAGAGCCCGCCTCATTTCCTGGCTGGAGGACGTCCACTGTCATCTGGCCCCTCCCCCCCAGCCTGATTGTCTCTGGCTGCCCCTTTTATTTATTTGATTTCAGTTCTTTAAATCATGGAGATTCTGCAGTGCATGTGGGCTTTACCTGGGGTACTCTGCATGCAAATGCTGGTCCTTCCCACCATCAGCCTGCATTGCATAGAAAAGAACAGGGACTCTGAGGGGACAATAATATAAAATATGAATACAAAAAGACCCTCCACAGACCCAAGGCAGTGCAGTACAAAGCAGGGCTGGTTCCCATCTGTCCATTGTGGTTCACTAAGGCCCATGACCATTGTGCCGTGCCGGATAAATCCGCTGAATGTTGGCTTCGCAGCTTTTCCCTTAAAGTTTCTGCAGAAAAAAGTTTTTGTTTAATTTTAGACCAAAACCAGAGATACATTTTTAACGAGGCCACATTCCTCAGCCCAGCGCATTATCGATGAACCGAGCCCTTGGTATGGAGAAATCTCCCCATAAAGGGTTAAAATATTGAAAAAAAAAAGCAACGTAATGAAAAAGTGCTCAGAAACTAATTACAGGGCTGGATTTCATGGCGTCTCCCTGCCTGTTATACATCATTATAATACCCGCTGCAGCTTACTCCGCATATATTTGTGTAATTGAGCTGGGAAGTGGTGTGAAAACTTAAATTTGCCAATTACACCCAGACTTAAATTGGCTGGAAGTAAAAGCAGCATAAATTACGGCCATTTCTGTTGGGATCGGTGGGATTCCACCTTTTCCCGCAGTCACAGAGAAGAACTGAGACGTGAAATAGGAGAGACTGAGGGGAAGCTGAAGAGTGAGCTGGGAGTGAATGGCATCTGGGGCGAAAAAAGAACGCAACGTCGCTGAAGGGGAAACCTGTTCTGATTTACCGCTGAGGTTTGTCTTCTGCACTCCGCTTCTTCAACTGAAATCAAGGAGTCTGCTGTAATTGACAGCAGTGCTGACACTGTGTCTGAAAACCCAACCCCCTCTTCCTGAAATTCATTATTCACAAAGCACAGGGTAGGGATTGGGTAAAATGAAGTGGGTGACCCTCTTGCCATTGCAAACCCCATCTATAACCTGCCCAGATTTAAATAATAAGGGGTAAATTGGGGTATTATATAGGAAATGAATAAACAAAATGCTCCTCTTTTCAAAGAGGCAAAAAACCCTAAGAGAAGTATAAACGGGACAGACAAATATATATAAAACAAAACACAAATGTATTAATACAACACAATATTTCAAAGGGTACATCAAGAGATCAAATAAAAGTTAAAGTAAAAATTAAAATAGAATTTTACCAAAATCATTCAATGCATGTCCATTTCCTGAGGACACATTGGCCCTGATTTACTAAAGCTCCCCAAGGCTGGAGAGAATACACTTTCTTCAGTGAAGATGGGTGATCTAAAAAACCTGGAATGGATCTCCTAAAATCATTTGCTATTTGCTAGCAAATGTTTTGAATCCTGGACAAGATCCATTTCAGGTTTGCTGGATCACCCAGCTTCACGATCAAAGTGTATTCTCTCCAGCCTTGGAGAGCTTTAATAAATCAGGGCCATTGCATACACAATACATCCTGGACAATGCAAGACTGGGCTGTCAAACTGACAGCTCAGTCTTGCAGATTACACTGAGTTTGAAGCAAGCAGCAGTACTGTGAGTGTGACAGCCATCTGCATTGTAAACAATTCCAGCTGTCGCACAGCTCCGATAATTACAGAGGGAAAGTAGCATTCTCCCTGTGTAATGTGCAGCTGTCAGTTTGACAGCTGCTGCAATCACTTAGGAATTGCTGTTGTGTGTATATCATCATATCATATCATATAATCATTTTAAAAAGCATGCTATTTTTTTATAAAATATGTAATTTCTGACTATATTTTAACTTTTATTTATGGAACAACAACAGGTAGTCCCCAGGTTACATATGAGATAGGGACTGTAGGTTCGTTCCTAATGAATTTGTATGTAAGTCGGAACAGATACATTATTTTAATAAATGAAATTAGGACAGATGTTTGTCTGAACATATTTTTAGGCCGCGTGGTGTCAGTTACTGTATAAAATCCTTTCTGTGAGTTAATCACAAACAAAGCAAAAAAAAAAAACTTTATGGAGCCTAGACATTCATTAACTTCTGGAGCAAGCTGTGCTTTGATATGCAAAATAAACAACTGCAGAGTTTGTCTTGGTCATTAAAGAGTACCAAGATGTTGCAGAAGAGCTCAGTCCTTAAGATCACCCACAACCTCAGCTGTGTTTAGCAAAAGATTTCTTCTGCAATTCATGCAAACGTCCCCCATCAAGCCTCTGTCCTGCACACGAGCGAGCAGGGAAGCCCCGTTTATATCCAGGAGTGGTCCGTATGTCGGATGTCCTTAACTCTGGGAAATATTTTATTCACTAGGGACATGTTCCCACATTTCCCCCCTAACACCCTCAGCAATTGTGGTCACAATGCTATATTCAGTGTAAAGTTGGCTTCAAAAGGTGGTTTAAGGAACATATTGTGACTTTGAGGTTTACACTTTTATTGTATTTTTTCACTTTTATTGTATTTTTTCGCTTGTGACATGTCCCCATCACTTAATCCCCATACCTCTTCCCCATATGCCCCTCCAATACCATATTCTGGAGCTTTGCTAACAACTTGTAAATTAAATTGGTGTTTGTAATACCTAACACAGTGAACTTCTGCAGGTTCAGGTGCTCTTCTTCCCTTTATGCACCGTGATGTGATTAGCACTGCCGCTATTTTCCAGGTGGAACCATGCGACATGCGTTTCATTTATTCTGACACTGCCAAGTTATTATGACAACCACATCTGTATCTGTCCACATTAATTATTGTCGGAGAGTGTCAATTCCGCCTTCCAAGAGAAGGATATTCCCTGGTATGAATTCCGGTCACCTGCCACACATCTGCTTACACAGCACAGCCCGAATCTCTTACAGTACAGCTGCAGCCTAAAGAGCACCTGTCCCTTCCCTAACCTCATAATATTTCATTAATCTGATACCAGCAATGTATTATTGAAGTGATGGGACAATGGGCGGTGGGAAATGCTGAGCAATATGTCAGCTCTATATAAATACATGGTAATAGTGATAATCATAATGTAATATATTACATTGTGCAGTCTTTGTCTGGTTCACACATTTGTTTTAGAAACAATTCAACATCAAACATTAAAAATACTACAGAAAATACATTAGATCTAAACCTAACATTACCAATGTGGTTTTACAGCATTTGTGTGCACCGTGGAAAAGCTTTACTTTGAATTAAATACCCTTCTTCATTCACTTTTTTTTTTGTTTTTCAGTAATGCTTTGTTTAAACCCCGAAATGCAATGCTCAAGAACTGTAAATTACTCCAACCACTTACAAAATTTACACAATTCCATATTGAAATTAGAAAGAAAGAAAGACCGACACTGCTTGAAACAACATGCAAACACCTAGAGGTTATCGCCTGTTACTGCAACCACCTGAATTTGTTAACTTCTCCTTTCCAGAACAAAATACCACCAACCACACTCATCATGATCCACCAACCACACTCATCATGATCCAACAACCACACTCATCATGATCCACTCAAAACTAAACACTTCAAGCTCATCCTCCTACAATCTTCTGTCTCCTAAACCCTCACTAATCACCCACCATTCTATTTCCCCTCTTATTCTTATTGTGTGATTCTTCCCCCACCTCCTAGATTGTAAGCTCTTCGGGGCAGGCTCCTCTCCTCCTGTAACACTGTCTGTATCTGTCTGTCATTCGGTAACACTATTTAATGTACAGCACTGTGGAATGTGTTGGCGCTATATAAATCCTATTTATTATTAATAATAATGGTGGGTCTGATATCTGATAGCATTGTAAATCCATTGTGAAAGGAGAAGGATATTTTCTTTTCTCTCTCTTTTCTCCCGATGCTTCCTCCCAGCTTTCCATTAGATAGGGGCCTGAAAGAATGGAGCAAGGAGGTGACAGTTCATAGAATTTAAATAATTAAGCCAACCCCTGATCATGTATGGGTAATTGTAAGTTTCAGATTGTACTTTATGTATTGATTAATGATCTATAGCGCATTGTTTCTTCAGTCCATGTATTTTCATTTTGTAGATCATGTGAATATAACTCTCTCCAGCCATGTATTTATAAAGCCCTTGAAGAAGCAGCCACAATCTGTGAAAGGTGTTGGAGATTTTGTTTAAAGATTTGAAAAGATAAAGAATGACTGAACCTTGTCATTAAGTTTGAGAGTCTAACCAGACATGTAACTTTACAGAGGTATATATACATTTAACAGCTTCCATGAATTTGTAAATGTATATGTTTTGGATAATGTGTGGTATTGTGTTATTTTGTAGTAAATAATATGTTTCATGAATCACATTTTAATATTGTATTGTAATAAAACATTTGAATGCTTTAAAAATCTGAACTTTTACCTTCATTTCTATATTAACGTCCAGGGGGCGTTAGGAACTACCGGAGCCGGCGGAGCTCCGGTGCTGGCCCTTTGCAGTTGCTCCCCTATTTACTGCGGCCGGCGTTGATACTTCTCCCGCCGCGGTAAATAAGGAACGCTCCCTGAACGGAAATCCCTCTACTCCACAATGCATACGGAGGAGAGGGATTTCACTTCAGGGGGCGTTCCTTGGTGGTGGGCGGAGCCATTAGGGAGGGTCCGGCCTAGTGTGCTCCCGCCCACCCCATAAATGGCCATAAAACTTTGCTGACCGCTGATTTAGAGGTTCACTGATCTATAAGGTGTACAGCTTCCAATCCTTACTTCTAGAACTTTATCGCCCAAAAGGCTAATAAATGTGTTTTGTAAGCTGACAAAAATACGTCTTGTAAATTCTGTTTTTTTTATAAAGATGTTTGCATCTATAATAGGCTATTTATATCTTTATAAATTACATTTTGTGCAGTATTTTGGCAGACGTTCACCAAATTCAGAATTACTGGAAAATCCCCCCATTTTTTTGCTGTCTGATTTTAGGGTTAAGCAGGGGCAGATATAGGGAGGTGCTAGGTACTATATACTATTGCATGAGAGCCTCAGGCCCCCTCAGCCAACAGGGGCTCCAAGTCAGTCCACTGTTGGCTAGATTCAAGTCAGTTCGGAGGGGGAACCCTAGTGAGTTCTGCACAAGGGCCCACTGTTGGCTCCCACTGCCAACTGCCATCTGCCACTGGGGACAAGTAAAATCAAAAGTAAGTGTACTGAAAACTCATAAAGCATAAAGTATGATTGTTTAGCAATATCTAATGATACAAAAACAATATAATGAATAAATATATACAAAAAAATTTAAAAACATATTCAATCTTAAAAATTAAATTAGGCATCCAATTAGTGATTTTTTATAAAAAAGTAACTAAATGTTCCTGCTAATTTTGGGCAGCTGTCCCAATTCAAAGTTAGAATTAGAACAAAACTTAAATTAGAATAATAAAAGTCTATATTTGTGGGGAATAGAAAACTGTAAACAATAAAATCTGAGCAAGTAAATTAGGCCTCCGGCCCCTCCATTATTGAGTGTGTCTGTGCCAGGAGCTGATTTTGGCACCGGTTGTGAAGTTCTCCGGTCACTTCGCCTCCCTCCATGTGACACCCGCATCTCGCCTAAGCAGATGTGGCAGCATAATTAGTTTGTCTTATGCGTGTTTGTGATTTTGTTCACTGGACCATATCGCCAATTAAAGCAGCTCCCTCCTCCTAATGGAGAGTAATTGAAGATTGCTCTGCTGAGTCACACATGGGGACCGACTAGAAGAGATCACCAGGACAGACAGTGGTAGGAGACTGGCACAGGATGACAGGGGCCCACATCATAATTGTGATGATTTGTAATTTGAATAACACTGACATACTCTGTAGTGCTGTATGAATGACATTTTACTATTTGCACCAGAGGAGCTGACACTCTAATGTCCCCCCCCGTAACACACTAATATTATAAATTTATATAGCTCTGACATATACCGCAGTGCTGTACAGAGAACACTGAGCCAGTCCCATCAGTCTTTGTGCAGAGGAGCTGACACTCTA
>NC_092871.1:1775752-1797750 GCF_032062135.1 Pyxicephalus adspersus | reverse complement strand
CCTCCTATTGTGTGATACTTCCCCCACCTCCTAGATTGTAAGCTCTTCGGGGCAGGGTCCTCTCCTCCTCCTGTGACACTGTCTGTATCTGTCTGTCATTTGTAACCCCTATTTCACGTACAGCGCTTCGTAATATGTTGGCTCTATATAAATCCTGGTTAATATAATGAAAATAATAATAATAATATAGACTTTTGGGTTTAATAAATCACTTTAAACTTTAAATCTGTGCAGTGGCTGATGCAATTTATGATGACTTTTTTGGTACAAACATAACAATAATATTTACATATGAAAATAAGATATTTTTTGTTTGCTTTGACATATGTTATATTGTGATTCTAATAGTAGATTTAGGAAGGGGGGCAATGATAAGACCAGTCCAAGTGACGGCTTCCTCCATATATACAGTACAGGAAGTGAGCGTTGTCACCTAGAACAGGAATGTGTTACTAGCAGGATAACCAGGTGAAAACAAAATAATAAAAGAATGAATGAAACAAACATCTAAGGTAATCTACAATATTTGACATTTTTGTTTTAAGTTTTCAATATGCTGTAAACCCCAGACAGCAGCATTTTGTCTGTAATGAATAATCGCACACTGACAATTTCTCCGTCCGTCAGACAATCACATAAGGAAGGAACAAGGATCGCCGTCAGTGTTATTATAGCAGAAAAAGTGTACAAAGCGGATAATATGTGAATGGAACAATAAATCACGCAATGTTTATGTACGCTTTGTGCCACAAATACAATCAAACACGTTCACATGGCGGCTCTGATGGCGTTTTAGGAGCTGTAATGTTATTTCCGGAGGTTTCGATGGTTTTATTGTGAAAGCAATAAGTTTCTGATATGTTTATATTGGCGAGTCTCCGGTGAGATATGCGTATGTTGTGCTGACGGAATAAGTGTGATGAGAGCTTCAGATGGATGATGAAACCCAAATTGGATGACGAGCTCATATAAACGGGGATTTACCAACCAATCACAGGGGTTCTAAAAAAACGGTTACTATTATCTGTCAGAGCTGAACATGGAAGTTCATAGAGAGTGTTATGGATTGTTTGCCTGGAATGTGACTGCACTTTGATGTCAGACGTCAGATTTCTGTTCTGATTGTTTCCAATGACATAAGAGAGAACGAGAGCTTTGCACACATCTGTTCTATGGAGAAGAGAATTAGGAAGGAAGAGTGAATGGCACTCCGCTGCACTCTCCTCCATAGGAAAGTACAATGGTTATCCTCATTTGGATATTATTCTGTCAGGGAGAAATATGTCGCTGCTGACAGATATAATAACATTTTAATCCGTTACAATAGAAGTTTTGGGCACCCCAGTAATGAGAATTGAAAAGACCTAAAAATATATAAATAGTATTTGGAGTTGTGGGAAGAATTCATTTTATCTATCTGCAATTCAAATAGAGGAAAACCTCAAAGTTGTCTGCGCATAGTGGCGCGCTGCCTGTCTGGATCCATTAGAGAACTTATCATCACCAGAATATACGGCAGTGAGCACTTCTAATTATTTTAATAGATTTATCACTGCAATCTTGATGCCGGTCTCGAAATTCCTGAGGAAACAGATTCTGCGAAACGCGTTGAAACCAAGACTGGATACATATTATCTGTATACTTGTAAAATATGAAAGATAGATCTCTCTGATCAAATAAATTATAACATTGAGACTATGGAAGATGTGATTTATGAAAAGTTGCCTTTGGATATGATAAGAATATTGTGAAATGATGTGGGGGACCACTGTACACATGCTAGATTTTTCACACAAAATTGGTCGTGGTCAATCAAACATTCATCTATCAGGTATATAGAGCTTAAGATAGATGTAAAACTGAACTGGATGATATTAATTTGCTGAAGCCCTGTGTAGCATGAATCGGGGTGGAGTTCAGGTTCGATCCTGCAGAGGGTTCAAGTCAAACCCTCACTGTCTGACGTTTGTGGTTTCCACCAATCAATACAGAAATTTAAACTGACAATTTATTAAGGTTTTTGTCTACTGAGTGAATGTTCCTAAAATATGACATGTTTAGTATTTCTCATATTATCTATAAAATATCCCAACTTCATTCCTATAACCCCATTCTCCGTCCTGTCCTCCACTCCCTCCCATCCTCGGCCCTTCTGTGCAATTTATTGTCCTTTCCGCTTGTTTCTCTAACATCATCCTCCTCTGTCAGTTCGTCCACTATCTGCCCATCACACAAAGAATACAATCCAAACTATACCTTAATGATTTATATGGCACCATCCTCTTCCTTGGCGCTGTACAATAGACAATACATAGTACAGATATATACAAGAATGTGGGAGACACAGATAAGGACCAATCTGACAGCTCGCCTTGTAAATTCTACAGAGAGGTGGAATAAAGCTTTGTATGTACAACAGGTGCACACACAATGGGGGAGATATGGTGTGTTCAGGTGAATGGTTTACCTAGTACAGTGGTCAGCAAACTCCGGCCTTTAGGCCAGATACGGCCTAACTAGTAGTCCTTTCTGACCTAACGCCCCCGTGGTCGATCCAGCCTAATCCCGGCCGGCAGGGGTCGGCAACCCGCGGCTCCGGAGCCGCATGCCGGGGTAAGGGGACATTCCCTCTCCTCCGTATGCATTGTAGAGGTGAAGGATTTCCTTTCAGGGGCAGAGCATTCAGCGCGGGACTCAAGAGAGAGTCGGCCCAGGTGAATGTGTGCAGGCAGGGGAATGCTGGAAGCACAAAGAGAGAGAACCTCTTTCTTGCAAGCTTTAAGGTCCATGGGGAGTCAGCAAGCTATGTATGCTTTATATGTAATCCGGAATGGCATTAGTACCGGCTATGGTGGTCAGAAAAGAAGAATTTTTAGATTGTATTTCTATACAGGGTGGGGGAGTCAATAACAGAGAGTGGTGAATGTTTAGGAAAAAAAACACAGAAAAGGGAAAGATTGGATGAACCCGAATCAGATTAAGGAGAGGTTTTATGGTTATCTAAAATAATGTTATATAATTATATAAAATATTTTCATGATACCCCAGAGGCTATAAGCAAATATAATTATATGCTTTAGAACAGCGGATGCCAAACTTTTTAGTCCCGCGGACAACTGAAATTATCGGCCCCTGACCGCGCATGCGCGGGGAGCCAGCTGTCATTCAAAGGGGAGGAACCTCCCCCATAGTGATGTCATAACACCATAACTCCACCCACTCTGCCATTGCAGATCTGAGCCTTCGATGGTAGAGTGGGCGGGTTGTGTCGTGAAACAGCCCGCCCACTTCCCTGAGCCAGGGAGTTGCACAGGGGACGTGTTTCCCAGCTCTGGCCGATGCGTCCACCCAACAGAGTTCTTCTCCTGACCCCACTTGGGGGTGCACCGACCAGAGCTGTGGACCACCGGTTGGCGACTGCTGCTGTAGAATATACTATACTGTAGAATATACTACTTTTTCAGAACCCCACCTCCAATGTGTGATTTGGTCTTGGCATTATGAGACGCATTACTTTTTTGATACAGTCCAACTAACAGGCCTTTAGTCCAATGTTTGAGGTAGCCACCTAATATTCCAAAAAGCTGTGACTACCAACACTTATATCTGGATAGATCAGTAAACTGGCTATTCATCCCTCCTTAGTTTCCTAGCAGTCATACATCCCCTGATGAAGAAGTGTTACGAAACGCGTTGGGTTTTTAGATTGACTTGAACGTATATATCAATATGAACTCATGTGGACTGATTGTGTATCAATGACTGTATTCCAATAGTTGTTTTCTCAAGGTATATGAGATATAATAAAACAATTGCCTTTTGACGTTCCTTAAATTATACAATGTTAATATTTTTAACCATAAGACCCCTCTTTTCAGTAGACCTGATTTAGGTTTATCCGATCTTTCCCTCTTGTGTATCACTATAAGAGGTTGGTTACTTATACAATGTATACAAGGTGATTGCCCTTTTCCCCTTTCTCTATTTTCCAAAGAAGAAAAGTAAAAAGGTGAAAAATCGTGTAAAAGCTGATCAGAGGTAAGGTGTAGAATGTTGCTTTCAGGGCGGTGGAGGAGTTTAGGATGATACCTGGAGATTGGTGCAGGTATATAGAAGATCATAGGGAGATCTATAGGGAAGAGTTAGAATTTTGAATTGTTTGTATGATAGGCAACTAGTGGAGGGGCTGCCAGAGGAGGGCGCTGTTACATAGGTCACCCACAGAGGGGGGCTTCAGTAATCTGTCATATAATCAGCAGATAGTATTTATAATAAAAGAAGAATGTTCCCAGAACATTCACACGAAAAAAGAAAATATCATAAAAATAATCCCTAAAATACTCCAAGAACATTCACTCAGACGAGAAGAACCTTCAACCTGTTAGGAGGAAGAATTATCTTCCATGAACTACAGGGGGTTTGACTTGAATATTAGATTGGATGAATTTCATAGATTGTTCATTGAATCATACAGGTACCAAACTTGGGACACATTCATCCATCTGTAATCCTAAACAGTCCTAACTTTTTAATTCTGTTTTTCCATCTTTTGTCTACCTTGTTGGCCATCCCTGTGCCATTGTGTATCAGCACAGCTGCTTGTAATCTCCACCAGGTGGCGCATTTTACAGGGTGACAATAGGCAAACAGGGACAAAGTGTTGTCATCCTATAACAAGAACTGCCAATACAAAGAGCTTCATGGCAGGATCACCAGGGTTTATTAAAAAGATACTAGATTGTAAGCTGTTCGGGGCAGGGTCCTCTCCTCCTGTATCATTGTCTGTATTAGTCTGTCATTTGCAATCCCTATTTAATGTACAGCGCTGCGTAATATGTTGGCGCTATATAAATCCTGTTTAATATTAAAATTAATAATAAAAGAAAAAAAATAGTTGGAAAGCAACTCTTGGCAACTATTAAGCAGCTCTATATTTCATTAGCGAGCCTTGAAGATTCCTTTACCAGGAAGGTTTCAGTGAATGTCAGATTCACTTCTTTATAAATACACCCCTTTGTGTGTCATCATTGGGTAGAATTCTCATCACTTCCTACAGAATTTAAAAAAAAGGAAAGGAGGAGAAATGTTCCAAAATTTGCACCTATTATCTAAAATGAAACAAAATGTTTTGGCTAGGCTTAAAAACTAAACTTCAGGCAAATAGCAAAACACACGCATAATGGATGTAAATGGGGAGTCGGGTGGGGGGTACCAATATTGTGATTCTGTCTATCCAGGCCTGAGATTTACACAGCTAGCCGGGGTGGGGACCTGATCTTGCTTTGCTCCAGTTGCACTTTCACTTTTTCAGTGTGCGGCTAGAAAGTGAATGGAGAAGCAGCAGCTTGATGAGTTCATCTCTCTGTCGCTTTGCTCTTTCCTTCTATCAGTATGCTTCTTTAACTGCAGCGTACCTGACTGACTGCTTATGTTTCTTCTCCCTTACTCAGTGTGCATTCTGCTGAGCAAAAAATATCACAAAATGATGTATTTGTAAATACACAGCTGAGTTTTTATTGAAGTTTAATTAATAAGTCTTTGCTATCTGTCTGGAATGAATCTTTAAGATAATATATGACTATTTGTCAGTGTCCCCAAAAATTCAGCATTTCCTCCTTTCCGGTTTGTCACCAAACACCACTATAAAGCCCAGCAGGGAGCCATGACGGGTGCACCTGCACGGCTGTACAAATCTCTCCCATATGTGCATCTCAGCTCTAGCTATGGCAGTCTGATCAGAGTTGCACTTTAATAAGATTGCGTCTCTGCTGTGTCAGCTGCGTACGCTGCAGGGACTCCTCTTGTTTGGCTTCGCTGGAACAGCTGTTTTATAATTAGAAAATTTCTCGAAGTTCTCATTAGGAGAGGTGGGAGTTTAACTTTCCATGCTGAGCTATTCCGAAGAGAGTTGACTCGTTCAATACGATTGCTTATTCCCGACTGCGCTTCCGGTATAAAATATCGCCTCCCCACTCACTTCTGCTGCATAAATGTCACACAATTTAGCTGCAATGGATGAAAGAACGAGAGGACGGAAATAAATGAGATTAATAATTACTTTTACTAGACACTAACAAGTTAATTATATGAGCCGGACTGACGTCTGCAGGATCCGGTTTTATTTCCAGACCCAGAATGGGGAGAGGGGGCTGCGGGATTTCTTACTTTTTATGTCTTGAATATGCAATTCAGTCAGCCGTGGAATAGAAATGTATTTGTAACTGGAAGGAAGACCAGTGTTAGATAAATCGGGAAGATGGGTAAACTGGGGCCCTATTGGTAGGAATATTGAGGGTTTATCTTCATCTTTTGTCCCTCAACATTTCAATTCACAAAGGTGTTCAATAGGGTTGAGGTCAGGGCTCTGTGCAGGACATTCGAGTTCCTCCACACCAAACCGGTGACCCCATGTCTTTATGGAGGGGGCTTTGTACCCCGGGGCACAATCATGGTGGAACAGAAAAGAGTCTTCACCAAACTGTGACCAAAAAGCTGGAGAACAATTGTCTACAATGTCTTTGTATGATGTAGAATGAAAGGAACCCAGGAGAAGGAGCATTTGTGAGGTCAGGTAGTGATATTGGATGAGAAAACCTGGCTCACCATTCCAAATATCCCAATGGTATTCAGTAGGGATGAGGCCACGGCTCTGTGCAGGACAATCGAGTTCCTCCTCACCAAACCAGTGACCCCATGTCTTTATGGAACTGGCTTTGTACCCGGGGCACAGTCATGGGGGAATAGAATAAGGGTTTCACCCAACTGTGACCACAAGGCTGGAAGGGCACAATTGTCTACAATGTCTTTGTATGATGGACAATTACCGGGACCCTTCACTGAACCCTATCATTTAGAGAGGTGTCCACCTTTTACTAGCCAACCTCACCCCCCTGTCCACCAGGGCTTTTTTTGGAGTAGCTCAAACTGGACAGCTGCCCAGGGCCCCAAATGACGGAATGGCAGAGGGTACTAGAAGCCCCCACTTCATACTTGCCTTGGGCCCCATTTGTCTATTCCGTTCATCTACACTAAGAGAAATTTTTTTTTCCTGGGTTGCAGCATGCAAAAGCTGCAAATCCAGGGGACGCTGAGAGCAGAGTTTCTGTTGGACAATTTCGCAAAGAGCCCTGTTCCCAAACATCACATTTGTGTTGCACAGAAAGGGAAAATGAAGTATAGAAACCCAAAGTCAAAGGGTCCACTGAACCACAAATTCATCTCTTTTGACCCCTGGACTCATAAAGAAGTTTTATGGGGGTGGAGAACCTCAACTAATTTTTATGTTCTGCTCAATTACAGTGGCGTCCACATTGGATCCAACATTGCCATACCATGGTTGATCAGCTGCTCCTGAAAACGCTACAAACCTGGAATGTTAAGAGCCCCAAAGACAAGGAGAGTATTTTTCTCTTTCACTATATGTGACCACAGTATTGGTTCATTTCATTTGGGGTTTTTTTTTATTTGTTTTTAAGTATTTATCCATTCATATGTTTTATTAAGTTGCCTGAAAAGGGAAAAATCACAACTATAAACATTTACTGACTTGGTTGAACAGCTACCTCCTTTTTTATAAAATATTTAGGTGCAATAAATTTGTGCAGTAACCTGATTGTTTGCATTTTTTACCTTTAGTTTAAAATTTGACATGTCACATCCTTACCAAGGATAGAAATGGGTGAGCGTACATAGGTTTTGCTTGTTAAAGGTTTGGCGAATGTTCTATGTTTCTGTACACCCCATGCTCAAGTCGAACCTATTTATGTTTACGGATGTTCCACTTCACTGAATGTACTTGGGGTATTTTCTCTTCTGATTGAATGTTTTTTAGGCTTTGTTCCTTAAAGCGGACCTAAACTAAAATGTTTACTTTATATAAAAGGGTAAATAACCCTTTTTTGTAAGGTAAAAATGACTTTCTTTTTGGGGGGGGGGGTTAAAACCCTTTAAAAACAGAATGGGAATGCAGAGTATTTTGGGATACCCACGTCACCCATCCCAGGAGGCTTCTGGCTGCTCCTTCTGTCCATTCCCGGTCTCATGCATGCACTGAAGGAGCCGTTTCTTCAATTGGTGAAAACAATGTTGATCTTACGCATGGGAAGTGAGATTGTCACTCTTTTTTTTCCAATTTATTGCAGGCTACGTCACCTGATCTTGCGTCTGCGCAGTGCTAGATTGGGTGACATACACAGAAGCAGGAAGAAGAAGAAAAACATGGCGGCACCTGGAGCTTCCTCTGCAGCAAGAGGAAGACTGATGACAGAACGGCACAGGACTCGATCCAGAAAACCTTCAGAGAGGACGAGGGAACTGCAGAAAGTAAAGATGAGTTTGTTTTTTTATTTGATTGATTTAGTTCCACATAGCATGTTCAACCATAGAATGTCCTAATGTTGCAAGAACTGCAATAGAAAATATCCAAAAATCATGGGGTGAATGTAACAACCTAAAAACATCAGATCCTAAAGGAAAATAGGTTAGAAACTTTCACTCAGAAGACAGAAGCCCGTAACGTTAATCTGCTCAAATATTCCTGTTCAAGAAAAGAGGAAACTTCTAACAGTGAAAGTTTGAGAGAGAGACCGCCATCCTACTGTACACATGACATATTCTAAGTTATGATTTGCAAATTGTATCATTTTATGTGTTTTACATCCATTCGTCACTTACCAACATGATAGCCGGGCTTTCTACATTTTCACATATTCCGTGGATGCAATGAATTCTTTCACAATGTGTTTCCTTCCACAAAATATTCATTAATAATATAGATTCAGTTTGTGAAATCTTAGCTCCGAATTCATTTTTTTCCTTCTCTGAACAAACAATTTTATTACAGAGTGATATTACTGGCTAGACAGAAGCGAGGAAACCGCAATACGTTATGTCTATAAAATAAATTGAACTCATTTTTGCAACACAGTTTTATCTACAAAGTAAAAGAACATAAAAAGTTATGAATATCCCATGAATCCATTACAATTATCATTGGATCGCCTTTCCTGCGCCGTTAGATGGAACAAAAAAAATGAGAGAAGAAGGAAAGAAAATGTTCCCATGCTGTCTGTATTTTGAATGATTATATGCTAACTCACAAAAATAAGTTTACGAACTTAGGTTATAAAATAAAATCACGGTAAATGAGCGAGGCGATGGCGTTCCCGGACATTAGCCAAAATATTCAATCTCCTCTCACCACGGCACATTGAAGTAGAACGTGGAAATCCGTCAACTTTATAGTCCCATTCCTGAAAATTATTTTACCTTTCGGTGATACTGAAAGGCTGGAATTAGAAAATGCACGAAAAGAAATTTATTCAGGTAGCAAAGTGTGGAGGCGTCTGCCATCTATCAGTTATATCTCTGATTTATTTGTCAACTTATAGCAACTTGTTTTCTATCTTTGTGCAGTCATATCTGTTAGGAAAAGGCACCATGTTGGTAGAAATACCCCGGCAGTTTATATATAAAATCGTTTATAATTTTTTTGTTCTGACTGTGGATCTCTTGTTTCTCCACTCCCATTTGCACCTCTTCAACTACTATGCTACTATGAAGTTGGGTTGAGTATGGTTGTGCTATGGTTCTTTTTCCAGAGCACGAAAAGCAACATTGTGGCCAGAAGGGACGTGTTGTTTTCTGGAACTAGACCACAATCTACCATAAATGCAACCATGTGCAAACGTGCAAAAAATGGTTCCCAACCGCTCCCATTAACTTGAATAGGAATGGTTGGGAGCTCAGCTGTGGTCAACCATAAGTCTGAACTGGTCCACTGAAATGGTATATTTATAAGAACAAATGAGGCCAAGATAAGAAGTGAATTGTTACATATATTTGAACTGTTTACTTTAAAAAAAAATAAGTGTGGACAAAGGATTTCATGTATATTTTTTACGTATTGATGACAAATATGTTTTGCCTGCAGTTACATTATATAGTTTTAATTTATTTTTTACTATTATTTAAAATCATATTATTAGAGATTGCTAGTGTTGGTAGATGTGCTTCTGGTTGGCAATTCTGCGCTGTACACCCCTGCAGTATTCGGCACCCAGCATAATTCCTTGGGTGGCATCGCTTCCAGCGGCAAAGCAGATCTAGGGATTATTTGTCTGACCTCTGCTCTGCAGCATCCTTGTTTCCTATTAGCTGTGAGTGGCCTCTCAGCATCCCCTGCTTTGAGATTGTGTGCAGCTGAAGGGAATTTGGAGGTATGTTGCAGTTGATGAGCTGAGTAGTTCTTAATCTTGCCGGTCTTTGACCTTTGACCTTGACCTTTGCCTGTGACCTCGACGCTGCTATTGTCTTTTCCCTTAAATACCTCATCTAGTAAACCAATTACTTCTATATGACCTCTGGCTCTGTATTCTGGACTTTTCTCTGCTGGAATCCTTGTACTGAATTAACTGTGTGCTCCTGGTCCTCTGCCAGCCTTTCTCCAGTTGCCATGCCTTGCACACAGAAGTCCTGGGGAAACCATGTGCTGGGAGGCGCAACTAAAAAAGTAGCTTGCTATAGGCAAAGAGTGTGGCATTAGATTGGGGGACTTGGGTCTGGTGAGCACTAGTGCTGGACCAGGGTCTTACAGCTAGATATGAGGTTCCCTTTATGCAGAAGACAACCCGAAAAGAAACCTGGGAACCAGTGGATGTCTTGTGGCCCTGTTACAATCTCCATACTCCTGCAGAATTTGCCAGTTCCAACAATCCAAATAGGTGGCTTTTCATCTCATTTTTTCTCATCTCATTTTAGCTTATTCATCTCGTTTTAGCTGGAATTTCCTTCTTTTATTATCTTCAGCTTTTTCTAATGTTTTAGGGAAGTTTACCTAAATAATTTTTTTTCAATATTTCAGCTTCGTTATTTTACCTTTATTCTCACTTGATGAATTTTTTTTAAAAAAGCAAAAAATAATGATTCTGATGGCACAAGAACAGGTGCAGGATAGGTGAAAGCTTCAATAATCATCTGAAGCTCATAAACTTAAAAAGTTTAAAAAACTGAAAAAGTAAAATTTCTTCAAAACCTTTTCTCAGTAATTTGGGGAAATGAAACTGTCATCCGAGTTCACAGGTTTCAGCCGAAAGAAAGCAGAAATAACAAACATCCCATTTGGTGACAAAATAGCTTTGTATACGAAAAGCATTTTAATTCACAAAAAAAAATTCTTGCAGTAATTAAAATGTTGATTGGTTGTTTCATGTGAAGCAATGGCCGTGGTAGAAGGACCCATGTGATTGGCATATAAAGTAAAGAAACTTGATTAGAAAATCATTTTTGCATTAAATACCAAACACGTTTCCATTAATTTATACAACTTGGGGAATTACCACCAAAGTCATTCATTATGACTCGGCAGAGATGAATAAATGGGTAGAATTTAGGGTTCAGGGATAATGTGACCAAGAACTGTGAAATAATTTCAGATTTAACAGATATATTACATAAAGGAACCAATACCAGTAATATTTCAGTACAAAAAAACAACTAAATACTACAATGAGTGGAATGATCATTGACAATGCCCCATTGCTATACACCATTGGAAGCCCATGCTGGATTCCAGAAACACTTGGTGGGTTCACATCAACAACATCATTCACCATTACTTTGGGCAAATCGTGACTTATCACATGTGGAATCATCTGGGCCTTGGACCTTACTGCGTCTCAATAAGGCTGGGGGTGTTGTCATTTCTTCTTCTGCCACTCATACAGAATACAGGTAATGTCCTATGGGGTCAATAAATAGAATCTTGATGCACTGATCGCAGAATCACAGAATCAGGGAATCATCTTCAACTCATTATTACCCCACATACCACTGGTGCCACCATTCAGCAATGTGTTTTTACCTAATTTTAGTTACACTCACTTATTTGCTACCGTCTTGTGAAACGGAGGAGGAACCCAATAAAGGACTTTCATTCTTTAGGGTAGGAAAGACTCTAGAACCGGGGTGTCACATGATGGTGGACTTTAAGTATTTGGAAATTTTAAATACTGCATTGATCTGGGGGGAGGGGGTATTATTTATTGAGTTGAACTTTAACACAGGATGCTCTGCTGAAGGAGAATTTATAGCAAGCTGTACAGGAATTACCTAGGTACATCATCTTCATATACAGAACTCATGATGATGAGCTCATCCTCCCATCTGGCTCAGCTTCTGACCAATCTCTGCAGCATAATAAACTTGGAAAATGCATCACCCAGTGTGCAGGAAAGAGAAGAAATTATTACAAGCCATAAAAATGGAAAAAGTTACAAAATCAGACCTTCTATTTGGGGATTTTTATAATAAATCTAACTGGAGAATTATAAAGGATCCTTTTATAACTTGATAACTTAATGACACCACCAACTTAATTACCTACTTGGACTCACTGAGAGCTGTAAATTGAACTATTCTTAAGAAAATCTAAAAGTTTCTTTTAGGAATCCATGGAGGGATACTGCGTTAAGAAAGGATCACAAGGCTTCCGATGTCACTGCTCAGCTTACAACATGAAATCATGTAATAAACATAATAGGATATCCAGCAATATGATATAACAAAGTATTACATAATCTGATGATGGGGGGAGGAGTCCTTTGATGCAGAAAATAATGATAGAATATTGACAATAATTCAGAATGACTCTCAGGAAGCAAAATGTGATTATTAATGTCAATCTTTAATCAAAGTATTACTTGTGTACCCAGCGTAGTGCATGACAACCTTCCTGGTTTCATTTTGGCTTAGCATTGAACTATAATGAATCCGGAGAATGTGGCATTAATTTTGTCTGTAGATTGTACGCTCCGCTTTGCCCAGGAAATTGCTGCACACTGAGCTGGGCACTGATGCCACAGATGTAATTAAAAGGAAGAGACATCGGGGAGAGTTAGATGCTGTAAAGTGAGATAAGATGTGCCTGGCCTTCATAACCTCAGTGTAGAAGGATTGTTAATTAAAAAATTGTCCAGTCTTCTCTTTACCCCCAGCCTTCCCTTCATTAAATCTGCCCCCCAGCTTTCCCTTAGGTTTTGCACAGTTGTACTAAAATGACTTCCTCAGATTGCACTGCACACTGTGAGCTGTTCACAATTTGAAATAGAATCTGCAGCAAGTCAGATAGAGCCTCATTTCCTTGCTGGAGGCCATCCAGCATTATCTAGTCCAGGCATGGGCAAACTCTGGCCCTCGGGCCATATATGGCCCACTGGGAATGTTTCTCAGGCCCTCACGGTGTTCCGTGGCTCTGGTGCCACCCCCAGCAGGGACAGGATAAGGACCCCACACCGGCCAGAGCCGCAGAACACTTCCCCCCGATCTGAACCTGCGATGGGAAAGTCAGTGGGTTGTGTGCAGTGACAGCCCGTCCGCTCTCCCATCGCAAGCTCAGATCTGCTATGGGAGAGCGGGGGAGGTTATGTCATCATGATGTCATGTTCAGGGGTGTCATGATGGCATAACCCCACCCACTTTACCATCGACCTGGCCCCTCTGGCAATTTTTTTTTCAGATTGTGGTAACTAAAAAAGTTTGTCCAACCCTGATCTAGCCCCTCCCTTGCCATTCTAATTGCCCCCTGGTCCTGCGTCTTTTCATTCATTGAACTGCAGTTCTTAATAATGGCATGAAAATGCAAATATAGCCTGCATAGGAGCGCACACTGCTCCAGACTGACATACATTAAGGAATTTTTAATTTTAAAAAATAAAGTGTTAGTTATGTAAATTTAAAAAATTGTCAGTGTTAGTTATGTAAATAAATTTACATAACTAACACTGACAATTTGCAGCAATGCATGGAAGGAGCGGAGCTAGAACCAGGGAACACATTGGTTGCATTTCGCAGTCTTAAATTCAAGGTGATAAAGAAATAAATTTCAATGATGAGCAATGCAGAAAGATGAAAACTGGAGACACGGCTGGAATCTTTCCGCTGAGTTAATCTGAATGTTAAACTGAAGAGTGCCCTTAATTTACACCTTATTATGTATTCTTATCATCCAAACTTCTGCTGTATTTCTGGTTTTGAAGCAACCGATCAAAGTCCTGAAAAGAAAAAGTTGTGTAAGTTGTTAGATGTTCCCCTTTGTGTCACCTCTGCTCCACG
Source organism: Pyxicephalus adspersus (assembly GCF_032062135.1). Taxonomy (NCBI): domain Eukaryota; kingdom Metazoa; phylum Chordata; class Amphibia; order Anura; family Pyxicephalidae; genus Pyxicephalus; species Pyxicephalus adspersus. The sequence goes on along the minus strand of NC_092871.1, from coordinate 1,783,640 downwards.
TCACCAGAATAAAGCTTCCCAGCTCCGCCTGAACTTGTCGCTTGTAATAATGAGAAATTACTGTATCAGTACAATGGAGGACGGCGATTCTTTTGATGGAGGCGCTGTAAGGCATTGCTTCTTGTTTTATGCCAAATCTGATAACATCTCAGGAAGAACACAAGAACTTCACAGAGCTCATTTATAAAACTCATCTTTGAAGAAAAGTCCCAACGCTCAACAACTCCCATCTGAGGGGAATGCGAGGTGCAGGACGCAGAGAAGGGGCGGAGCTTGGAACGTTGTGAATAATAATGCAAACAGATTATTCCGCAATTCAAGTTATAATTGTGCTAGAAAATGTCTATAAAAACCTTCTCCTTCCAACTTATGCATTCTTCACCTCTGCTGCCTTTCTGTTTCCTTGCCTATTTCCTCTTGTTCTTCCCTTTCCTTCTTTTTTCCTCTTTTCTCCTGTCTTTTTCCTCTTTGCTTCCCCCCCTCCTCTATTTTCTTTTACCTATTCATCTTTTTTCCTCTTTTCTCCTATTTGTTTCCTTTTTTCTTCTCCCTTTTCTCTTTCCTCTCTCCCTTTCCTCCATTCCTCTCCTCTCTTCTCACCTTTTTTCCTTGTTTTTTCTCTTTCTCTCCCCTCTCATACTACTTTACTTCCCTTCCTTTCCCATTCTCTTCTTTCACCCTACCTTTCTTCTTTTTCTATTCTTTCTCTTTTCTCCTCTCTCTTCATTTTTTCTCTTTCTGGCCTCATTTCCTCTCACTTGTTTCCTCTCTTTCCTCTTTTCCTCTCCTTTCTCCCCAATCTTTCCTCTCTCCCTTTTCCTTTACCCTCTCTCCTCCTTTCTTCCCTTTTTCCTCCTTTTTCTCGCCTTGTTTCCTCTTTCCCTGTCCTCTCCTTTTTTTCTGTCTCTTCTCCTTCTTTGCTTTATTTCTCTTTGTCCTGTTTCTCTTTTCAAATTAATTCAAATGAGCTTTAATTGGCATGACCAAGTTCCAATTTAGCATTGCCAAAGCAAAGGAAAGATGGGGCTACATGGGGAGTCCTGGGATATAAGGTGGGGTAAGAGTACGCTGGCACTCCTTTTCATTTCTCTTTCCTCTCCTCCCTTTGCCTCTCTCCCTCTTTCTCAGTAATGCGGTGACAATCTGCTTGGTGACAGGGTGGCATGATGTGCCCTCTCCTGCACTGTATATGTGGCAGTCCTGAGCCTGGTTTTCTGCAATCTCTCCAACTCCATTAATCATCCCAGACATCTATTATTTCCTAATTACTTTTGGTATTACGCATGTAGAATACGCTATCACAGCTGCCGTGTGACCATACCCTGTGACACTGATTCATATTTACCAGCCAATCTTCCATATAATTATTGTACAGGTAGAATCCACATGTACTGAAGATACTCTTATCATGTGCTGCAAAATACACCTTCAGCAGATAGTCCAATGAAAGGGCACTCCGCAAACACAAAGGAAAAGTTCACATTACACACAATCAACTCTTCTTTAAATGTCAAATTTGATCAGAAGACAACATATTGATCTGATATTCAGGAAGCAAGACAGATTTCTTCTTTATTATTATTATAAAGTCAAGGATACTCTCTCTCTCTCTCTATGTTACACACCTGTGTGTGCTATGCATTCCCGACCCCTGCATTCTGTGGAATTTATTCGTGACCCCTGTGCTCTGTAGGGTTTACATTCCTTTGGATGTCCTGAACTTTTACAGGCCTAGCAAGCTTTTGTTGCCAAATATTCTTATAGAGACACCATTGCCAGACCACCCACCCCCGGGTGAATAAGTACAGGGGAATATTAGTTTCCCTTCCCATTCCCACAGAAAGTAAGGTCTGGAGAATGATGGAACAAAGTGGAATGTAGGCAGAGGCCATGCATGACTATGTGCACAGGAGGAGTAGAAAGGAGAAAGTTACTGTAAAAGGAAGAAGTGTTCTGGTGCCGGGTGGTAAAAAGCGATTGGTCGAGAATTGAGGGGTGGTGGGTAAGGAAAGAGAGCGTCTTTCTTACCAGGACAGCGAGGAGGAAAGGTGGTAGAAGAATTGGGTTTGTGGTTCTGGACTGGCAGTTTGGGGTCCCCGAGCGCAGTGTTTAGGGGTTCTGGTTGGCTGAACCCATCCATAGTATGGAAGCCCTGTAAGTGTTTGTTAAGAGGTGGTGGGGTGGATGTGGGGGTTTGTGGGGCCACCGGAATTGATATTCCTTCATGACTAGGAGCAATAATATCATGGGAGTGGCAGAACCCTTCTGGGGGAGTGGGAGACCCTGGTTGGGGCCTTTGAGGACCTGATGTTACAGTGTTATGAGATTTTTATAATGTTATATGGTTAAATGTTATATATTTGGTTATTTTGGTGTTATTTTGGTTAATAAATGTGTTTTATAATAATTGGCTGCAACGCCATTTTACCCCAAACTGGTGTGTTGTCTGTATTTGGAAAAGGGGTGAGGGGTAAAGAAGAAGGGGGCTCTTGCAGCAAGAAAATGGGAAGCAAATATCTGGGCAACACAAGTGAAGCGTAAAAGAAAGCATAAAAAAAATACACACACCAAAATCCTTTAACAAACATAAAGCAAGCATAACTTTTCAATTACTTCCATGAAAGTAATGTTCCAAGAATTAAATTCTAAGTCAATCACAATGTCCAATATTCATTATTCATCCAGCAATGCATTCCACATCATTCACAATAGCCTGACAATTGCAACCCTTTATATGTTGCAATCATCTAAACTTATGAGTGTGAATCTGTGTGAAATCATTGACCAATGGCATTCCCAGCAGTATTACTGCAGTGGGGTATCTGTCATTTAGGGTCCCAGAGATCACCATGTACATTCACCCAACTCCTATCACTATTACCTTCAATAATGTTCACATTCTGAATTTTTGCTGATTTTCTGCCTGCTCAGGTGAACTGCCATTAAATCAAATTCAGACATGTTCGAACAACTCTCATTAAAAGTTCTGCTGGATGTTCTCTGAATTGTACGCCATGGTAGATCCAAAGGTAGCAGATGGGCCGCTCAGTGCACAATGCGGATTATTTACATTGTATCTGTTTATAAAAAGCACTCATTGCAGAGAAATTCATCGTAATGAATGCAGATAACATTGACCCTCTCGGCAAGGTAAATGTGTCAAATGGGGCGTAATTAGTTCTTTGGTGTCTGTAATATGTGACTTTCTTTCCTGCGCAGCGCTGACGGCAGCCACTTTGGATGCTCTCCAGGATATATCTGTCTTCGTAATTGGTCTGCGCACAATGGGGAGCTGAGGGAGAGCGCCATTGAAAATCACAGAGAATGGACCATGTTGGTGTTTGCTTTCAGGAATAATAAACAGCATCAACAAATTAAAGAAACGCGTGGATGTCATTTCAGTCGGAAAAGACGTCAAAAGACACGCTACATTTAGCTATGAGAAATATTTTAAAGAGGCGGCTGCGCTGCTTCGTGAATGAAAGTAAATAAATCACAGTTTTGTGTAAAACACAATGGGCACACGAAGGCCCATAATCCTGGCGTGTTAAAGAAAGATGTAACAAATCTAATTCATCTTTTGTAAGTTTAACTAAAACTACTGAAAATGCCATTTTTATTCAGCTAGAGCAAAAGATCTTTGTATAGCTGAATACTGGGTATAGGCATAGATCACGGGCGGTTTGAAAAGAAAAACTCCACTTTTATCAATAAAAGGCCACCCTTGACTTCACTTAGTGACTTTGTCTAGGCTGAGATGATATCATCAGTCTGCTGCAGGCAAGAGAAAGCATTTTCTAAGTCTCCCCTCCCCCCTAGTGATCAAACTGCAACATTGTAACATAGTTTCCTATCACTAGATGAGAGGCTGCAGCAGCTGATCTGTGCCAGACAATTCTAAACCTCGGAGCAATATATTAGTTCCGATTGTGACCCTGGATGATGCACAAACAAATATGGTGCAGTCAAGTTTGCAAAAAAAATATTTCATGCATAGTTGTGTCCTTGTCCTATAGTTGTTCTGCACTTTTTTCAGCCACTTCCTTACTATGTGCACTCCAGTGATGGCTTCATGGCATTTCAGCATGGGTTTCCTGATGGTGACAACAGTGAACCATGCCTAGGAAATGTCTGTTGAAATGGCCACTTGTAGTCTACATCTGAAGCCCATGTGACAGGATGATAACCGAGTGTTGGAACCCTCGGATAGGGATTGCCTGAACAAGGACCTTTGTGGTAAGATAACCATTTTTTTTATGGAATCCTCAGATTTTAAAAAATTAAATTGTTTTGAAAAATTTGAGGAATAAAACCAGGCACCCAGTATTTTTGTTTTGGCCAGAAGAGCCTAAAGCACTATAATAAAAGGCCTATATATACCTTGGCATAAAGAGGCACAAGGAAAATAATTCGAATGATGAAAAGATACACACCCAAGTGCTGGAGTCTTGTGGGCTCCATGATGGACAAGAAGTAGTATCTAAATATTTACCTAGAGCCAGAAAGGAAGAAGGGAATGGAAGGAAGGATAGATAAAGGTCTAAGGAATTGGATATTTATTTGATATTCCCAGAGGACACACCCTGTAAAAAGGTGACTGCAGTTCCAGAAGTGACATCTGGTGGCGGTGGTGGGGGTGACACATGCTGGAGTTTTACCCAGAGAGACCTTGAAAATGCAGCGTAGCCACCCAGGGGTGACGGAGAAACGACACTGCTGTCATATTGACAAACGAGGCCGACACCGCCAGCTGCCACCATGATTTACAGCGCGTTGTCACTTACACAAAAACACACATGGATATATTAGCCCGCTCCCGCTCTGTATTCTTATCTCTGCAGCCTCCCAGTAAAATAAAAGAATAATAGTTTACTGCATCATTAGCGCGCTGCACGTGCGTCACTGAAATAAGGCGCAGATTTTTCTATTTTTTTATCAAGGCTATTGTGTGTCTAGGTCTTTACAAGGATTCTTCATTTTTTAAAGGCAAAGTGGGAGATCAGAAAAGTATATTTCATCTTTAATGAGAACCAGTCTGTTTCCTTGCTGATCAATGGCCTAGAAAAAAATGCTAAATTAAATTTTTACTTACTCAAAGCTATGATTTTAATTAATATTATTATTATTACACATTATTTATATAGCACCAATATTTTATGCAGTGCTTCACAAAGTCCATAGTCATGTCACAATCTAATGTCCCTACCATAGTCATATGTCTTTAAAACAGTCTAAGGTCATCTTTCAAGGGCCAATTATTCTAATTTCATGTTTTTGGGATGTGGGAGGAAACCAGAGTGCCCTGAGGAAACTCATGCAAACACGGGGAAAATCTGCAAATTCCATAAAGATAGTGTCCTAGTTGAGATTCGAACCTGGAACCTAGCGCTGCAAAGGCGAGAGTGCTTTCTGAACCACCGTGCTGCATGATCACATGATGCTTTGTTTCTGGGTCTTATATCTCCTGCTTACACAATATAGTGTTCCTTTTTTTCTGGTCATTTCCTTCATAATATGAACTCTTATACTTGGTTTGCCCTCCCAGAATATAAAGAGGAGTCTGCAGGGGTAATGTTAGTGTAAGGAATAAGAAATCGAGTGTTATGAAAAGGTAAGAGGCACTGTGTTAAAAAGAGGCAGGAGGCACTGAGAAGTCCAGATACAAATGCAAACTGTTTAATTAGGTATAGGGAAGAAAACAAGCTTATACATTAAGAGGTTGATTAGCATTGGAATGTGACTGATTAGCATTTAATTTTAATCAGATTTTATAGGTTCTGTTGTAGGTCAATCCAAAACATTTAAATGTAAATTTGTATAGGAAATGGGGACAGTGAGTATGTGAGCTGTGGAATAAGTACAGGGGTGCACAGTACATTTTACCCATCCCCAGAAAGGGTTAAATCAGCCCTAGAAATACCACCACTACACAATAGAGAAACTTTTTATTTTTTTAACCTCTACATGGTCCAGTGATGTCCAAATATGAGATTCCACAGCTATCCATCCAGCACTGGCTGTCCTCTTGTGTTCAATCAGTTCATCAAATGGGCCGCTGTGGACAGCTGTCCCTACTTTGAAAGGATTGTCCATAGTGTGGCCCCTGTCAGCGTGTTCAGCCAATCCAGCAAGGGAGAAGCCAGGAACAGTAAAAAATGTAATAATTCACTGAGCTGGGTGGTGAAGAATTATTGATGCTGACCTCTGAGGACCTTTACCCCAGACCCATGGGCAGACAGGAGTTTGGTTTTGTAACACAGAAAAAGGCTATACACTTTCTGCCCCTTTCTTATTTTGGTATTCCAGAGTCCAAAGGACCTTTAGGAGAGAGGGCATACATACTTAACGATGCTATTAAAGAGTCTGGTTTCAATATTAGTGGAACCCCATGTAATTTTTTTTTTTGCAAAATAAAATATTAATAAGCACAACATTGTAACACATCCTACAGTCATACTATAAATGTTATTGTTATTTAAATTACATTGTTTTATACTTCTGCTGTCACTCAGCCCTTACAATACAATAGGTTTTCACACAGTGTAATTTATTTGTGAAAGTGTCATATTTACAGAAATTCTGATTAGATAAAAATAAAAACCTATTGTATCTGCAAGCGTTGGGGGGGGATTGCTATATAATTTTGTTTTCCAAATTTAAAAATACATTTTTTTTTGGGGGGGGATGGAAATAAAATACATTTATATAAATTTGATCATCCTTACTAGTCACATATTGGTGAGTTAGTTATTATTATTAGATTGTATTTATTTAGCGTCCACATATTACGCAGCACTTTACAAAGTCCATAGTCATGTCACTAGCTGTCCCTCAAAGGAGCTCACAATCTAATGTCCCTACCATAGTCATATGTCATTAATGTAGTCTAAGGTCAATGTTGGGGGGAAGCCAATTAACCTAACTGCATGTTTTTCGAATGTGGGAGAAAACTGGAGAATCCGGAGGAAACCCACACTAAAATGGGGAGAACAGGCAAACCCCATGCAGAAGTGCTAACCTCTGAGCCACCTTGCTGTGTGCTGTGTGCTACACTGATGACATTAACGCAGGACTACAAAATAGCCCTTTTTCTTCCGTTTCATATTGTGTGTGCAGTTTTCTATATATCACATAGCTAAAGTGGGCATGTAGGATTGCAGAACACAACAAAACACTTTCTATGGTATGTTCAACAGACAAAAACGGGGCACAAAAACATGTTAGGACTTTAATCCAATTTGGTCCCTGGTAACTGTTGCAAAAGCCTCGATTGACCTGCTGATGAGCACGTAGCATTGTAGTGTTCATTTGATTTCATTTTGCTTGATACATTTTAGTTCCACATTTTTCTTGCAGAATATTGTTAAACAATTGCCTGCACACCGTTTTTAAGTCCCTGAACTTGTTTTGCAACAGATTTGAAACAAATTAGAATAAAGTTTTGTTATGAGGAACTGAGCGGCCGATGGCTTCCGCCTATTATGTGATGGTGACATTTTGTATTCTCCTGTTTGGGTTGAGAGAGAAAAATGTTTTGTCAGTGATAAAGTCAAAATGTTCTATGTACTTTTTGTTTGTCAATGTGAAATGTTCGAGCAAGGCTGCAGGCTGCCAATTCAAACAGTGCTTTTCTCCAGCGAATAAAGAGCAGTGCAAAAGATTTGAGGATCAGTAATGGAATCTATGGGGTTTTTTTTTTTTTGTAAATTTCCTTTCTTGAATTATTTTGGTCACAGTAAAGTAATAGCAAATTTAAAAATATGTTTTAGCCACATTTAAATTAAATATTGTATATGGACTTGTGTTCACACAGCATGTAGATCTCATTTTTTCACAAATTATTTTCCTTCATTCTGATTTAATATTATTATTATTATTATTATTATTA
>NC_092871.1:1773647-1774168 GCF_032062135.1 Pyxicephalus adspersus | reverse complement strand
TTATTATTATTATTATTATTATTAAACAGGATTTATATAGCGCCAACATATTACGCAGCGCTGTACAATAAATTGGTTAATTGGGGTAATTATAAAAGGGCTACATACCAGATTATAGATACATATATTTTTAAAGGGGAAAAAATAAATCACATGGGCTTAGTCTGTATGTCAATTTCCTAATTTAAATGAGGTAAAGTATTTAGTGATATTGAGTTGGTTATAACGGAACATTAGGTTTTCATGATATTTTGTACAATATTGTTGGCACCAGTAGATGGGGCTGTGTCCTCATTAAAGTGTGTAACAAACTCATATTTGCTACAAACCTAAAACAATGACATAGCAACTTCTACTGATGTGGTCTGAGTATAAATCAAGATTCTTTTCTGGCATATTGAGGGGAAAAAAATCTCGATTTATACCTGAATGAATATATATATATGAATATATAATATACATTGAGGTATAAATATATATAATTCATGCTATATATTTAATTCGGTTTTATATTTAATTTA